>NC_020494.1:16778326-16793671 GCF_000184155.1 Fragaria vesca subsp. vesca | reverse complement strand
ATTTTGTTGTATTTCAATTGTAATGCTTGGAACTCTCGATAACCTAAATGTTATATACTAACTCTTGATATTAGAACCACATGATCATATATTATTATATTAGCGTACATGAATTAAACTGTGAACATCTAATGTCCCACTTTAGAATATGTGTCTTTGGTTAACGTACAAGTATGCATGTTGTTAAGTTAATATAGTTTTCTTTTGTTACTTATGTTTATGTATTTCAATCAAATATTACAACGGTATGCATCGAAATTAGATAGATGAGCACTAAACTTATAATCGGTGTCATTATGTGTTTGTCATTGCATCTTTATTTTTTTTTTCCTTTTATGTAACTCTGTAAGTATTAAGAAATCTACATAAGTCATTCATATGAAATCTGTAGATTTCAGAAATCAGTTAAAGTCTGTGATTAAAAATTGATGGTTTTAAGAAATCAGTGAAAGTCTATGAACTTTTCAAAGAGTCTATAGACTTTTCAAAAAGTCAATTGATTAAAATAAGTCTGTATGAATCCAAATACAATACACCCCCTTAATTGTACCGAGACTTTTTATGATTAAAACTCAACACCTTAAACCTTAAAGGTGGTTAAGTTGAGACAGTATCGGTACAAGGATGATCCACAGATCACACTTGTCGCTGTTTGACAACATTGTTTAAATACTTATGTGTATGGAGTGGATTCTACTAAATCATAAATGTTAAATTGATTTGCATATACCTTATACATTAGACGCTAAACCCTAACTATGTAGCTTAATTACAATGCATTGATCTTGAAGAGTAGAGGAAGAATGTCAGATGGGTCTAGAATGGCCTCCAGATATGAGAAATCATCACCCCAAATTTTGTGATGAATTTCATGCAAACATCATTACACAACATAATGATGAGATACCTTCCTGAATGATTGTTTTTCTTTTTTCACAGAACTTTTGTATCTCTTTTGGGTCGCTTTATAATTTCCCAGAACCCACTTTTTATCTTGGTATAGAAGAAGATGCCTTGTGGAAAATGTTGAGGTCTTTCCTGTTCCTTTTCCCCCACATTTTCCATCTATCTACTTAAGCCTGCAAAAGTTAATGTAAGATGATATATATCAGAGATCTGGGACCCTAACTCTGATAAAAGAGATCGCTCTTTGCTTCTCCATGCTTATGAATGTCTCTAGCTAGAGATCGATCGATGATCTTTAATGAGTGTATATGCATAGACTAGGGCTACTGCTAAGACGACACTCTTTAAACATTGGTAGGTAGAGATCAGAGAAGGGTGAAAACTCGGGCAATTTTGGAACTTGAATGTCGTTTCTCGCGATTTCTAGCTGTGCTACTCAGATCTTGTTCTGAAAAATTTTGATTGCACAATGCAGAATATGTCTAAGAATGATTTCTTTCATGACCCAAGTCTCCATCATATATTTTACCTAATAATGATCTCAATTCCATGTATTATCCCTGATATTGTTCTGCATCACTTGCGGCTTGCCCTTTCATTTGTTAGATATTTTACGTCTTAAATCGATTGCCCTTTCATAATGAACAAGTGTGCAATTGTCTTGTATCATCAGGATTCAGGAGTATGATTTATATATACATACACATTATCAATCGATCACTTCAAGAGAAGAGACAATGAGATTGCCACTTATGACTTCTGTTCCAAATCTAAGCACTACTTCCACCATCTAATCGAAGTTTTTGAGACCTTATTGTACGAAGGTAAGGTCTGGTCTGTACAGAATCTTCAGACTTTTATAGCAGGAGTAGTGACTGTAGTGTCTACATCGTCCATAATTTACACTTCAGACATGTTGGTTTCTAACCAAACCAGGTTCCTTTCTTTGGTTTGAAAGCATAACCATTCATTGTGATGTATAAGAAAGAATTTGCCTCGACTCAATTCTCTAAGTCACTTCAATACAATATAGACTACTATTTTCATTCAAGATGAACGTAGCAATGTCAATGAACTACAACCCAGCAGATTACATTTTCAGGGTTTGGAAATGTATATCATTCATTAGATCCTAATCCAAGTTCATCGATCATTAGGCCTGATTCAATTATTTGTTAATTCAGTCCCCTTTCCCTTACAGCTACTTTCTCCACCTAAACTCTCTAAAATATAAGCCAGAACGTACGGATCTTATTCCAAATTGGCAAACTAATAATTGGGTATTTCCATGTGACCCTATCATTGGGATTCTTGGTACTTGGGGGACTGGCTACTGCACCATTTCGAAATGCAATACCTCGATCACGTCCAATTAATTTTCTTCCCAAGTACAAAACTCTCTAGGGTTTCTTGTTTGGTGACCAATGTCTTTATCCAAAAAATGACCTGAACAGGGGAAAAGGTTGGCAAAAACTCCAAGAAGTTTATAAGCAAACGAATGGAAAGCTAGCTAGTAGTTAAACATCATGTCTAGTCGTCTAAAACTGTAGATCGTCTTAGCATGTGGATTCTGCAGGGATGTATTACACGAACACAGTTGATATGGCTTTCCATTTTTGCTTCCTTCTTTTGTTAACGATTTTGAGGCTAACAAAGAAAATCAAACCCCTAGGATTTTAAAGTGAAGTGATGGGTCATGAAAGGAGAACATCATCTTTTCTAGGGTAGTAGTAGTGATATGGATTCGAGTAGTCCATGTTTACAAAAGTTCTGGTGGAATCTATCGCAAATTGATCTCTCTAAGGTAAGGTGAGGATAAGAGTATTGCTCGAGCAAGTTTCCTCTTACTTGTAATCAGCTTCGAGAATGACTTTGAGATGCTAATGATTGTTAGGTTCTAGTTAAGGTTAATAATTGTGAACATGTTAGGCACATTTCGAAAGAAAAACATAGCTCGAGACTAAAGTATGTCATAGAATCGTTCAATCGTCAATAGATTCTCTAGATAACTAAATTTAGAAGAAAAAAAATTTGCTAACCGCCATTGACGGTTGAGTTTGTAAAAGTCCAGGTAAGAACTCGCATACCTAGATTCAAAAGTATAGCATATCTTTAAACTAAAATATGTCAAAACGTATCAATGGATCAGACTCTTTAAATAACCAAATTCACAGAAAAATTTAGCTAACCACGATTGATGGTTGAGTTTGTAAAAATGTAAGTGCATGTGACCTCCCATAACTAGGTTGTTGCATTCTTTGCACAAATTAGTCTTACTGTATAGCGAACTATTTCTTTCATTCTTCTTATTTGATTTTCCATATTCCTACCGCCAATAGATATTTTGTTAAGGATCATAAGGTAGTCAAAACCTAAACTCTGTTGGTGCTGGAGATGAAAGACGTGACAAGTAACAAATTAAAAAAAAAAAATAGTTGATTCAGAAGCTCAGACAAGATATTTGCATCATTTAGCAACTTAGAACCATACAAAGCTAGCGGGAGGAGAAAGAGTTCAAGGCCGTTTTCGACCAAGTGTTGCTGAGTTGTTGGCACTCTGTAAGGGACTGGAATATGTAGTAGAGCATAATTGGTTACTAGAGAAGGTTGAATGTGATTGTTTAGAGGCTGTGAGAGTGGTGAATGATGTTGGTGAGTGTTTTGCTGAAGAGGGGATATTGGTTGATCGAGTTAGAGTTTTGTTGGTTGCTGTTGGTAGTCCTAAACTCTCTCATGTTTCTAGGACTGCGAATGGTGCGGCTGATGTAGTGGCTAAGTATGTAGCCCGATTAAATGGGCGGTTAGTTTGGTTAGGGGTTAGGCCCGATTGGCTCATGGATGTCATTGTTAGCGACAGACCTGTAATTGTTTCTGGTAGTAGGGAAATGAGTGGGGAAACTTCTTCCTCCACCGATAATTCCCATGTTTTGTAACCTCTTTCTTTCTGAATAAATTCTGTTATTTCTCTAAAAAAAACAAAAGAACCATACAAAGCTAGAATGGATAAGGAAAAGAAACATGGCCTTTAAATTTTATGTCAAAGATGTTTGTTTGATTCATATCACTTCCTACCTTATTTAATGTGTCCCAACTTCTGGTTTTCAACCAGATCGAAAATGCTTATTGTTAGCAAGTTCAAATAGGACTCGGTGTACATTGGGCTTTATATGTTACAATCCAACCAATCTAGCTAATATTATCCATTCTGATCCAATTGACATGCTTGCCTTTTTTATCTTTCTTTGGTTTTTTAGGAGTGAGATTAGCAAGCCACATCCGTTATGATACACAAGGGTGTCCAAACAAAGCTAGACTAATCTTCCACCGCAGCCACACGAATTCAGAGGCCCTTCAAACTTGGTGGCGATAAACTGATGAGAGTTAACGTGACAGTTCCCTCGACCAATTTCACCACACCATGCGGTTTTCTTCTTCATTTCTTTAGAAAATATATAAGAAATAATAGCATTTTAGATGCAATATCCGTTATAGGGATGTGCCATAGATTAGGTTCATTTTTACCAAATATGACTAAAATCCCCACTAATCCAAAGACATAATCATAATCATTCCATTAGTAAAGCCATTAATTTCATAAACTATTGAAATCCCCTGCGTTCAATTGCTTAACCACCGGCTTTATGCACCAAATCACATGCAAAAGAACTGCAGATGATCTGGTATATTTAAACCACAGTTATTAAGATCAGGGAGCGTTACAAAATTTGTAGATTAGTACACTCAATTATTGAAGGTCCAAAGTGACAGCGTACACCGCACAACACAACATTCTGAGTACGGCAGCTGTTTGAGTTTCACTGTTTTAGCTGTTGCTGTAGCACCAATCAGTTTTGACCAATCAGACAGACTTGTTCAGCTTCACAGATCCCAGAAGAAGGCCGCAGCAAACTTCAAAGTCCACCTAACCTTGGTCTCTAACGGTAAAACTGAATGAGGTAGTTAAGGCCAACCGTCTCACTTTCTCGTTCTTTCTGGGGTAAACTGCAAACAGGTCCAGAAGATTCAGAAGGGTCTTATCCCAGGTATTACATCTCAGGACCCAAATTTCCCGGGAATTATATGTAATTGTGTTGGTTGATTTGTTTGCAAGTTTGAATTTTGGATGCTGAATTCTTTAACTTTGTGATTTTGCTGAATCATATATGACATGTAGTCGAAATTTCTAGTTTCTATACTGATGAGAGAAAGGAAATAGGATCAAACATATATATACTAATTTGGGTCAATTTGGATCTTCTAATTGTGGAATAATGTACTTTAGATTTCATTTGCATAACTTAATGGACTGGCATTGTGGATGTGAATGATGATAGTATTTCATTGAGTTGTAAAGTTTCTCCTTTGCTTTTAGTCTACAACTCTACATTCATGTTACTGATGTCAGACATTTGGTTGAGTAGTTAGTTACTTGTATTCTGTTGGTCAAATTTGATGGCAGTTATGTAGAATAGATAGTATGTAACCACCAAGAACTGAGTTTGAGGCAAATTCCCACCCCTTTTCTTTTTAAAACATTGTAGAGACTTGAAAGAAGAGATCGGTACTACTGAGCATTTACGATGGAAGACCAAGCCGTGTGTGATGTTAGTGTTAGCAGTCCAGAGTTTGAGATAAGCCACACAGACCAAGAAGTGTCATCTAATGAATCCGGGGCGCAAGACTTGGAGAGTTCTATGAAAGTATTGACAAAGGTAGACTTGGACTTGGCCTATTCTGCTGAGAAGTTAGCAAATCTGCAGGCACTTATGATGCGCCTATTCTCTCAGGAAAATGATCTTGAAGCAATGGCCACCGCAAATAATTATATCTTGGCTGATTTCCATGAGAAAGTATTGGTCTTTAATCTCCTGTCTAGCATTTTAGATTCCGAGGTCAGAGAGATGGAAAGTTTCATGGATACTCTCCAAGCAGAGATTGTTGGTGCCCGTCACACTATATTCTCATGCAGTCATTTGGGGGAACAGTACACAGCAATGGAAGAAAAGTTGTATGATTCTGAAGAGTCCTTAAAGCAGTGTCAAGAACAGGTTTCGGAGGTCAAAATGCTGGCAGCTAAGTTTCGGAGAACTGCTATCGCTTTTGTACATGACAATTGTAAGTTTATAATTTCTGTCCACTTAAGACTTTTGTTGAACTCATTCACTACTACTTGGTCAATATTTACTTGAGGTACTTATGTCAACAGGGAAAACTGACAATGCCATGGATTCATCAGAAGATCATCAACTGTCAAATAATTATGCAAAGTACAATATGCAGATGCCTAGACAACAAAGACATAATCTACGAATGCTTGAAAAATCACTTTCACGGGAGATAGATCTTGAGAAGAAATTAACTCAATCAAGACAAAATGAGGAACAACTTCAGTTAAAGCTACATTATACAGAACAGGTAGCGGATGGCATGGAAGAAGCAGCAGAAGGTATTTGGGGAAGATTTTTAGAGGCAGAAAATGCTGCTGAGGTGCTCCAGGGGATTTCAAAGGATTTATTAGGAAGACTGCAGCTTCTGAATTTCAATCTGAATGGTTCATTTAACCGTGAAAGCGAGTTAAAATCAAAACTTCAAGATTGTTTAGTAGAGCTTCAAGCAAAAGATGCTGCTTTACAGAAGCTCGAGCATATCAGTGCCGAAACCATTACTAAAGATGCTGAGATATTAACTTTGAGAGAAAAGGTGATGTTTCTTGAGAAACGGCAGAAAGAATCTGAGCTCCAGCTGAAGAATGCAAATGCAACAAATGAATCAAGTCTAGAGAAACTTAGAGAAAAGGAGACTTTGATCGAGTCTATGAGAGAAAGAATCTACAGGGAAGAAGTTAAAGCGGAGAGTGCAGTACTTAAGGTTGCAGAATTAACCGGGACAAATGTGGAACTCACAGAAGAGATGAGTTTTCTCAAAGGAAGTGTTAGTGACACGGAAAAGAAAGTTGGGATTCTCGAGAAGCAGTTAAGGGACGTAGAGATCCAATTACAGAATGCAAAAGCCTCTTCTGAAGCAAGTCAAGAGCAGCAGAATATGTTGTATTCTGCAATTTGGGATATGGAAACTTTGATTGAAGAATTAAAATCAAAGGTGTCCAAAGCTGAAAATAAGACAGAAGCTGCTGAGGAACAATGCATAATGTTATCTGAAAGTAACATAGAGCTAAATGCAGAAATAACTGATCTAAGGGCTAGAGTCGAATATTTGCAATCTTCTTTGGATCGAGCTAACAATGCAAAACTTGCAAGTGCAAAGGAAATCAATACCAGAATCAAGTTCATTATGGATATGGCAATGCAACTAGCCATAGAGAGGGAGCGCATCCAAAAACAGGTACATATTCATTTCTCTGTAGTAATCTCTATTTAAGCATATGATATCAATTCCTTTATTATTGTTTGTGCAGTTAAATGGCCTAACCATGGAGAAAAAACTTCTGGTAGAGAAGTTATGGGATGCAAAAAACATAACGTCTGTAACTGGTTGCAACAATGAAGACGGTGACAGCAAAGAGCTTCCATTTTTAAATAATGGTGTCTTCAATGCTACTTCTATAAAAACATCAGTGGAAGCAGTGACAGAGTCCCTAGATAAAAGTTCTCAGGCAGGTATCCCCTTTGATTTTCATATACGAGAGAAATTAATGATTTAGCTGGATCCCTTTTCAAAACCTCTCCATTTCTTCCTATGAGCAGGTGGATGAACAGTCACAACAGGAACCTGAGTGTGGTACTGAAGGGGCTTCCAGTTCTATGGATGATGCTGCTGTCATTGGTTTAGATGTTGACACTGCTGGAGATGCCAGGCGCTGCTTGAACCTAAAGTGTGTTTTCAAAGTAATTTTTGTCTCACTATGTTTAATCTCAGCCCTATATTTACTTGACCAGAAACCTTTTATCCTTGACGAGCTTTGACGGATTTATGTTGGTGATGTATTGTGCAATGCTAATTCTTTCTGAAGCACTCTCGAAGCTAGGGTGTCTTCTTACTAGGTTTTAATGTTCTATAGGTTCTGCAGGATGAAATGTAAGTACAAAGGGAGTGATGTATTCATTGTTGTATATATGATATGGATAAGGCTTTTCTGTTGAGGAACCCAGTAATCGCTAAATGTCCTGTTAAAAGGTTACTGCATTATATTGAGCCATAGATCATTTAGGTTCAGATATATGGTCCTCCATAAAGAAGAGCACATTTTCTTCATGCCTTCTTTAAGTACTGCGATGTCATGGTCTGTAGGCACCAATTTGAATGGTAAAGAAGAAGAAACAAGCAACTTTAGCCTTTCGAAGAGCGACTTGAGAACCAAAGAGAAAGCTAAGGGCCTTGACAGATACTACATCTTTGGAGTAAAGTGACTATCAGTGGTTGGTACTTGGCAATCAGGACTCAGGAGTTCAGGACTAATACTTGCTTACTTAGAAGCAAAGGAAATTGCCAGAAGAGTCTTGAATATAATTTGATTTGAATTTATTCAACTTATACATGGTACATGTATCATCCTTTTATACGTATCTGTTCAACTTGATCTAGCCCCTAGTTGCCTTCATACCTTGGCCTTGTTGGGGAGGAGTGTCACCGCTGGTGCATATGCATTTGCCATCGACGCAGCGCCAGGGATATCCTTGACACACAGGACTGCAATCTATCATACGAGGACACTGTAACGGTCCCCTTGCTTCAACCACTGGCATCCTCCAAAATGCCATACCTGAAAATATTTCATTCATGATTTGTGCAACCTAGCTCGGTAATCAAAATCATGCACAAACAAAGAACTGTGTGAAAGAGGGAGAGACTAACAAGTCATTGCAGCCAGCAGAAGGAGCAATGAAGCTAACTTTAAAAAAGGTTTTCTCTCCATAGAGGTTCTGGCGGTGTTCTAATGGCTATGTTTCGCTGGAATTTCAGTATGCAAAACACTTTGATCGCACTCAATCTTATAGGAGGACGATGCGTGTGAGTGTGTGACATGACACCCAAAGGTGGTTAATTAATGGAAGGTGTAAGCGATTTGAGACCTCAAGGTATTCTCCTTATTAATGATTTCACGAGAATGACTCCTTTGTTAATACTACAGCAAGATACTAGTGAATACTTTGATAGCAAATTTCTTTTCTACTCATACTCCAACAATTTGGAAATTTATTATTTATAGGGATCAATGTAGAATTCTAATCATATTTCAAACGCTTTATTTTCGTTCATCCATACTACGCTTCTTATGACTACTATATATTCATCATCGACTTGTAATGAGTTTAGTTTGCTTAGAACGGTTCTTGATTTTCTTGCTGGTATATTATTTGTGAATAAAACTAGACCCAATCTTTCCAGTTGTTCGATCTAATGAAATTAATTTCTATCCAACAAAAAAACCGAATATTCATATTGTTGGGTTTCTTTCATACTCATTTCATGCTCATCCAGTCTTAGTGCTAACAAATCCAACTAAACTTAAATATTATTTGTTTCAACCATTAGTTCATTAGTCTTAGTGACACTTTTCTTTTTCATTATACAAAATCAAGGACACAACGAAAAGAAAATAAAAGAAAAAGCAATTTTACTGAAGACATCGTTACGGATATTAGAGATAATCATGATGATCTTAATTGGATTTAACTTTAATGGAAACAACAATTCGATTATGATAAAAATTGGAGGAGTTAAATTTCAGAAAAGGAGTTAAACCCGGGATGAGCCCACGAGCCAAACAAACGCCGAGTCGTTTCAGGTCAAATTCAGAGCCAATGACCATTACGCCCATGGACTCGGACTGTTTTGCAGGGCCACGTGTACAAAATATTACCCAATTTGTTCCAAAACCCTAACCCCAGCCCCCCTATAAAAGCTTCTCTTTCACCAAAGTGGAAGAATAAGCAGACTCCAACCTGATAGATCTGCTTGTAACTTCGCTTATTTTGGTTGTGTTCCTTTCATTTTTGTGCAAATTCTTTAGGATTTTGACACACAAGTGTACTTCTCATGCACCAGATAGCCCCTTGCTTCTTTGAAATATAGTTGCGAGGAAATTTCGAGCAAAAGGATTTAGGTGCAAGATTGAATCTTTGGCCTGAGTTGTGCAGTGGTTGAGAGGTTTTCTCTTGTGCAACCATGATTTGCCTGAAAAAGGGGTGTTATCTTTAAGGTTGGCAATGCAAA
This sequence comes from Fragaria vesca subsp. vesca, assembly GCF_000184155.1. NCBI lineage: Eukaryota > Viridiplantae > Streptophyta > Magnoliopsida > Rosales > Rosaceae > Fragaria > Fragaria vesca. The sequence goes on along the minus strand of NC_020494.1, from coordinate 16,783,592 downwards.
ATGATGAAGCTTTTTGAATCTGAATTTGATGTTGAATCATATATTATGCCTTCAAAGTTCTCTGATTGCTTTGCTAGATCTGTTATAATGTGAGATCCAATTTGATTTAGTAGTTTGATGTTCTTGCTTATACATGCATGATCTTGAAGAGTTCTATAGCGACCATTAGTTAATCTATTTCTCACTTTCTCCTAGTTTGGTGTATATACTGAATCTTCAACAAACGAAAATAAAAGGATGATCGAGATTCTTAGGCACTGGTTTTGATGGGGTACTGTTATTCAAATTGGTATTATGTTATTAGTGCTACTGACGGGATTTTCCAGAGTCCAACATCATTCAAATGATTATATCTTGATGGAAGAATGAAGGCAAAAATTTATTGAGTTGTGGTTTTGATTCCTTGTAAATTTAGGGTGTTATTTTCTTTTTATTGATCTTAGCTTGCTAATGAAAGCAGTTGATGATGTGGGCACCAAAATTCATAGTCTGTAATGTTTCTATGTTGCAGACTGTACGAGCATGGTGCAATATTGAAGTTATCTCTTTGCTTGCTCATAGCTACTTCCCTTGTATTGTCATTACAATTGAGGCAGATCTAGTGAGAGAACATGTTGCCTTTGTGCCAATTACTTAATTAGTGTTCTGATAGTGTTATTGATTTAGAGTGTTGTTGGCTTGGTTTATGAGAGTGCTCTTCTTGAGTACTAACTTGTTATTGATCGAGACTTGGTTTATGACCCATCTAAGCCATCATTGTTACACTATCATGAAGTATTTGATAATATATACACATGTATATTAGTGTTGCACGACATAAAACACTTGTTGAGTGCTTTTGAGGACCAGGTAAAGACTTGTAGATCATAAATTGGAAATAGAACAACTGACTGTACATCACACAATGTAAATGAAGAAAAAATAAATCAAACACTAGTGTTAAGTGTATCAATCTCCCTCCTCCTTTTCTCCGGGCTTGGGACCGGCTGTGCAAATGACAACATAACAAGCATTACACAGGCGAAGTTAAGATTTTTGTTGGAGCCAACATGGTTTGGGCTCTCTTTTTTAGTTTTTGTTTTTGTTTTTTTTTTTGGGTTTCTGGGTTTTGGTTTCTAGAGATTGCATAAACTGTATAGTATAACTGGAAATCTTATCTACCTAAGACAGGCTGAAGGCTACGGTAGAAGGCTAGCAAGGAAATGGAAAAGGCCAACCAGCAAATCCATGAGATGTTGCTAGGGAGAAAATTACTCGTCATTAGGAAAAATCCGATTGCAGCAGAAGCACACCCGATTTTCTCTATGATAGTTGCTGCATTTGGGTAAGAATGACTCAGGAAAATTCCAGAGAAACAACCTGCAAAAGCAATCGCCATGGCTACTCCAACAATCTGCCAAGCCGGTGAAATGTATGATGAAGTGCTGTTTTGAAAAGCAAGAGCGCAGCTGACAATGGCTTGGAATGTGAGACTGATGATTGTCTTGCCCAATTTGAGTGGAGTCTTTGGTTGGTAACTGTTTAACTCGATATGACAATCAGTAATAAAAACTGGCAAGTAATTTGATCTTTGAGGCTTCCACTGATTCTGATCTACCCAGCAGCTGTAGCTCCTAGTTTGAATAATAAGAGAGGTTAGGGAAGCCATCGAAATGAGTGAAGTATCATGAACACAACAATGGTTGCTAAATGTCAGTCGCTTTATAATGGAGCAACCAACGTTTATGTGTTGGAAAGTCGAATTTTCAGTGAAGCTTCTAACTGCCAAGTCTATGCAAAGACTTTGCTTGGTCTAATTTACATGGTCGACTTCTCTTTTAATTTTCCGAACGATAAGGTCCATGGCCGGCCACAGCATTTTCCCTAAACAAAACCACAAGCATGAAGCATGTCACATCTAATTTGTCAGTGTTCACCGACCTTTGTAATTGAAAAGAAGAAAGATCACCGACCTCGCAAAGCATAAGTTTTCTATTACACATAATGAACAAGGACAATTGAAGCTTCATTCAAGCTTTTATGTGTGCAGAGTGCGCTTGGTCTAACTGCTTTAGTTAATTTCCCCAAACGATAAGGTCCATAGCCGGCCACAGCAATAGGAAGTCGCACAAGGCATGAAGCATTTTACACTTAGGATATATAGGTCTGAATCGTAATGCTTTCAGGAATGTTTTCAGCTCGCTTTGGATATAATTAGGGTTTCACGAATCCGTCCCCACGTACTAACTCTTACCATTATTCTCAACAGTTTCCTTGTAAGGGGTCTCGTTTGGGTTATGTGCAAAACATATCTATTGAAATTTAGGATCTTTTTGTTGATTCGGGAGGGATGGCTGTTGCAGATCTGTGTAGTTAAACATGAATCCTGAAATGATGACTAAGATCACTCGCCCAAACAGTCTCTTTAATCTTTCACTTAGGTAGACAAGAGTTAGAATTTACAATACATTTGAGGATAGAGTAACCGTAATCATCTGCCGCTTATTCACATTGTGTGATCTTCAGCTTAAGCAAAAATTTATTTTACTTGAGGGTAATGTAGGGGATGTAGCCGTTTTAGAAGTTCTTGTTTGTAATTTTATTGTTTATATCGAAAACAAGTATGGTACGTACAACTTTATTATTATTATTATTATTTTAAAGCACGTAATACTTGTCATAGATCATTTTCAATATCATTTATCATCTAACTTACACCGACTAGAATGAACCTGGCTGTACGCATTGGCACTGGCCATGAACACGTTCAGGGCATCCCTCGACACATGAAATTTCATAGCAGTCAGATGGAGGACAACCTTGTTGGTTGACATTTGGTCCGGCTGCCGGAGGAAAAGCGGTGGAATCAGCTTCTGGTGGTCCGACTTGTACACATTTGCAGATGCCATTAACACAATGGACATGCCATCCAATTTCGTCCATGCATATTGTGCTTTTGCAGTCCTTAACAATGGTACATTTCTCGTCGGTTACTACTTTAGAACGTGGTGGCACATCGAAGACACATTTGCATTTGCCATCAACACATTCAACATGCCATCCAGGTTGGGGGAAGCATTTGGTGCATTTGCAGTCCGTAATAGTGGAACATGTTTCGTCTTTCGTCACCACCGGAGAGTCTTTAGCATCATCGTATTCGCATGAGCATACGCCATTATTACAAAAAGCAGGGCTTCTGGTTGGATAACATCTAGTATTTTTACAGTCTGCCTTTGTATGACAAAACTTAACCTTGTCGATGGGAGCAGGTTCAGATCCTAATTCAACTAATGCTTGTGCTCTCGTTGCCGATGAGAATGACACACCTGCATGAACACAACAATTAACACTAGTATACTTCGAATTCATTTTACAAAGTGCAGACCAGTCTAGTTCAGACCAAACATACAATTGATCAAATACTCGTAGATATAAACGGATAACACAAATAAGAAGTTAAAACTCACAAGATGCAATCGCGACTAAGAAGATGGCCAAAATGGCTGTCTTTGATAATATTATAGATTTCTCCATAGCTGCAGAGAGATATGTAATAGGATTTGATTAAGGTTTTGCACGACGACTAGCGAGCTATTTGCTTCATATTATAAAAGACTGACTTTCAAAACGGTCATGTGATTAAATACTTTCTATACTTTGATATATGCTTTGGGACAAATATATGCATTTGCTAGTAAACTGTTTAGAATTATGTTGAGAGTTATGGTAGGAATATATTGATGAGAATAATGGTGAGAGTACAGACGGATTTGTGACACCCTAATTATATCCTAAGCGAACTGAAAGAAATGCATATATCTGATAGTAGAAATGTTTTAAACTTTTAATTGTTATTCTAAATGCATATGTTTGACCAAAAACAATAAGAATTGCATATATCAAAATATAGAAACTACTTTGATATATGACTCTAGAGAGCCAGTCTTCATCTATAAATATAACGCAAAGAGCTCGCTTCTATATTGCAAAACATACAGCTTTCTATATTTCAAAGCAAAATAAAGCTTAGTCTAATTCTGTTACATCCTTTCTCTACGTATGGAGAAGTCTATAATATTATCCAAGGCATGCCAGCTATCTTTGTTAATCGTCATTGCAGCTTGTAAGTTCCGACTTCTTACGCTTAATATTTCTCTTCTTAGATCAAAGGGTATTGGATTGATTATGTTTGATCTAGAATGTACTGGCATGGATTGTATTGTGTAAAAATTGATCTTGTTAACTAACCAAACAGATGTGTTAATGCAGGTCTCCCGTTCTCATTAGCAGCAAGAGCACCTGCTCCGGTAGACGATGTGTCGCCAAACCTCAGAGCATGTTCAACTTCCAAAGACTGCGAAGGCATCACTTGCGACTCAGTGATATGGCATGTTGAATGTGTAAATGGCTCATGCCACTGTATACCCAATGTGCCGGTAGACGATGTAGTAGCATCTGAACCAGCTCCGCCGGTAGAGGTATACGATGTGCCACCAACCCCCAGAACATGTTCATCTGGCAAAGACTGCAAAGGCATCAGTTGCGACGTCGACTCAGTTGTATGGCATGTCGAATGTGTTAAGGGGACATGCCATTGTGAACCCCATATGCCGGCATGTTCAACTGTCCAAGACTGCAAAGGCATCCGTTGCGACTCAGTGAATTCGCATGCTGAATGTGTTAATGGGATATGCCAATGTGTACCCAATGTGCCGGTGGACGATGTATTAGAAGCTGAGCCTGAGCCGGTAGACGAGGAGCCACCAACCCCCGTACCATGTTCGACTGTCAATTTTAATGAGTGCTAGACGAAGAGTCTAGTTCATCATTGTTACTTTGCTAGTAATAAGAGTGGCTAAGCTATATTGAGAAGGATCTGTGGCAGCTCTTTTTAAGTTGAGAGAATAATTAATAAAATCGATTATTACAATGTGCAAATGGTTCCGTAATATTTCTTTTGTGGCTATCTATACATCTATGAAACAAATATACGAAAATAAATAGGAGCCCTTAACAATGTTTCAGACCAATATAACTACATTCCTAGTTAAGTAATTATAATGGTATTTTGCTTTTTAGGTTTCCTAGTCCTAGTATGATTAGGTTTACGGATTCACATAATTCATCCACTATATAGCCAAGTTGCCACTTACATCTTCCTCCCCAATTTATATTGGTATGTAGCTGTCTAGGTTCCCTAGTCCTAGTATGATTAGGATTTGGTTTTCTCTGACATAATTCATCCACTATATAGCAAAGCTGCCACTTTCATTCTCTCTCTCTCTCT
>NC_020494.1:16774970-16778166 GCF_000184155.1 Fragaria vesca subsp. vesca | reverse complement strand
TACGTACTACTCTCTCTCTCTCTCTCTCTCTCTCTCTCTCTCTCTCTCTCTCTCTCTCTCTCTCTCTCTCTCTCTCTGTATAGCCTACGCGAAAATATGGCTAAACGTAGACGCATGGAATCAGGTCAAGTTGAACAACATGTAGTCCTAAACCTCCCGGCAGATCTCATATTTGAGATCCTTTCGAGGCTGTCAGCCACTACTGGAAAAAAGCACTTAGGAGACGGAATTCGTCTCTTAAGTGACAGATTTCGTCTCCTAAGTACTTAGTAGGAGACGGAAGGTCCGTCGGTTAAGATCCGTCGTCTAAGTGTGGTGAGGTAGACACTTAGGCGACGGAACCTAAAATTCCGTTGCCTAAGTGGTTCTTAGGAGACGGAATACTTTCGTCTCCTACGCACTTAGGCGACGGATTTTATTTTATAATAAAAAAATTATCCACTTAGGATACGGAATAGTTGAATTCCGTCGTTAAAGGCTGAAAAAAAAACGCCACCGCAAGTTTTTTATCCACTCACTTTGACCGCCCCAAATACCACCACCACCGCAGGTTTCAGAAGTTACAACTAAATGTCTTGAACTTCTTCTCATCCTGCATATAAGTAGTAAAAACTTGCATTTATAAACCGCATATGGAAAAAATAAAATTGACTGCCCCCCAGTAAACTTCTACAGGGGATCAGTAAACTTGCAAAAAATAACTCTCTTTCAATTTCAGGGGCATAACACACAACAAATGCCAATTCTTATCTTAATAAACAACTTTATTGGCCCCTAGTGAACTCAATAGAAGTTTACTGCTCTCTAGTAAACTTCTACTGGGGGTCAGTAAAATTCAATACAGTATCTCATTTTCAATTTCATGTCAATTATACACAACAGATATCTATTCTTACCCTAATAAACAAATTCATTGCCCCCTAGTAAACCCAGTGGAAGTTTACTGCCCCCCAGTAAACTTCTACTGGTAGTAAACTTCTACTGGGGGCCAGTAAACCTCAATACAGTATCTCCCTTTCAATTTCATGCCAACAATCTGCCCCAAATATACAATCACCACCATCACCGTACCAAATAACCACCATGCCACCACCATCATACAAATCACATCCTAACCAAAATTAAAATCAAAATCAAATTAAATAAAAACAGATAAATCTGTCACCAAAGCTAATTAAACCAGAAAAATTGAAGAACTTACCTTGATTTCTTACCCCTTTGAAATTTTGAGGGACGGTGGTGGGTCGGCGGGAATGCTTGGTAGAGAGAGAAAGGTGGCGGCAGCGGCGTCTGTGGTGACCCAGATATGAGGCTCGGTGAAAGAGAAGGGGACGAGGAGCTTGCTGGCGGCGGGGAAGGGTGAGTTGGGTCGGGTTGAGAGGGGGAGGTTGTTGGCTCTGAGGAGGGTGCGGAGGTGGCCGAGTGATGTTGAAGAGGGCCTTGACGGTGTTGAGAGTGGCGGCGTTTATGGGGACGAAGTCGATGAGCGCGTGACAGTTGGTGGGGGGTGGTGCAGTTGAAGGTGGCGGCGGAGGAAAGAGCGGTGAGAATGGAGAGAGAGGCCGGCATGAGAGAGAGAGAGAGAGAGAGAGAGAGCTTTGGGAAAAGATGGGCTTTCTTCTATTGATAAGGTTGATAAGTGTGTGATTTAAAAGAATTGATATGTTTTGAAAAATTTTTGTTTGAATTTTCATGAAATTTTACGCGGGAAGATGGGCGCTCAAATTTTTAGAACTTAAGCGACGGAATGTTCTATTTCCGTCGTCTAAGTGATTCATAATTTTTTTTTTTAAAACATTCCGTCTCCTAAGTGATTCATATAAATTTTTTAATTTTTATTTTTTCAAAATGCCGTCGTCTAAGTAAAAATATTTCGTCGCCTAAGTTGTTCTTAGGAGACGAAATCGAAATATTTCGTCTCCTAAGAACAACTTAGGAGACGGAAACTGTTTGCATCGCCTAAGTAGAAAATTTCGTTGCTTAACTACCACTTAGGAGACGGAATGTTTTAATTCCGTCGCTTAAGTGCTATTTTCCAGTAGTGGGCCAAGCCATTGATACGCTGCAAGTGCGTATGCAAGTCATGGTCCTCTTTCATTTGTAGTCCACCTTTTGTCACTGCTTACCAAAACAAGCTCAAGAATCTCAACCAGAACACCACAAACCTTCTCTTCATCAACACTCTCAAATCGAGTCTGTTCTCCTCGACACGAGTCTATCATGATAAGTCTGAAACTATTAATACTACTCCTCCAATTCACCTTCCCCTTCTTAGCCCTCCATATAGGGTTCGGTTCCCATTTTCTTAGTGCAATTTAGCCGTTTCCGCCGGCCTAGTATGTTATTATCAAGTTTTAGAGGCAGATGATATTCATAAGAGTTTGAAATGAGTTAAAGTACCTGTTCATATATCCAATCTCTACACTGGAGAGGTCGTTACTTTTCCAATACAGTGGAGACAAGATCCCTATGTTGCTATTGGGTTCAGTTATCTTACAAACGAATATAAGGTTGTCCATGCCGTTCCTACTAGAGAATGGGCGTCGACAGGCTTCAGGTGCAAGATATTCAAGACGACAGGGGTTCAAGTTCAAGGTCTTCACTCTAGGCGGTACAAGTAATACATGGAAGGATGTACCAGATATAAACTTTGAAGAACTTGGTCTTGTTCCTAGCTTGTTGAATTTCTCGGTACATTATTTGTGCATCCGTGAAGCCATACATTGGATGCAACGGTCTCATTGTAAGAATCGACCTATTCTTTTGGTTTTTGACGTTGTAGAAGAGAGGTTCAGAGTAATCCCACTGCCCCACTATTCTGAAAAGAAGGCTGGGAAATATCGTGTGATTGAAGTGAACGGATGCGTGGCTGTGTTTAATCTAGAGCTACAAGAGAATGGTACAACCATGGATTTCTAGATTTTGAAGGATTACCAAAATAAAGTTTGGGTCAAGGAGAAAATCATGTTTCCTGATCCATGGTGGATGTTGGGATACCCTCTTCTTATTTGCTCAATCCACACAGGAGAGATCCTGCTCAATCCGAGCGGCGACCAACGTAAACATGGCTCGGTGCATCTTTAAAATATGAAACTGAAAACGTATAAGAAAACTGAAATCGTTTTACCCGAGAGATCGATAATAGTTACTGAAGGTTATGAGGAAACCCTTTTCCCCTTAAACTAATGGTTTCCAA
>NC_020494.1:16773526-16774950 GCF_000184155.1 Fragaria vesca subsp. vesca | reverse complement strand
TTTGCTTGCTCTAAATTATTGCTACTTTAGTCTATGGTAAAACTTTATTTTGAATTGAAAAAGACGTTGAGACTGGCACGACGTGCACGGTACAATCTTAATCGTTTATAACAATTCATATGTTTGACCACTATGTTTCTATTTTATTTCATCTAATCCTGACCATCAATGTATGTATGTGAAGATACACGCCGTGCACTAAAGATGTTCTCGAGACACATATACATAGTCTAAATAGATAGATAGAATCATAACATTTTTACACAGGTAGAATTTCCTTTCCTAAAATTGATAAAATCGAAATAAAAGTTAATTATGGGGGAGAAAAAAGAAAAAGAAAGAAAAGGAAACAAAACATGACAGCGCGGAGACTTAACTGGAACAGAAGGAGCGGTGGAAGTAGTATGTGTACGAGGAAGCAAACAAAATGAAATAGCACCGAAACCAGTGGATCTATCAGATCTTGCCGATGGATATATTGAAGCTCCCAGAATCCGGCATGTTCATGGTATGGCCAAAGTTTTATTCTTTTTAGTTTTTACTTGATTGCCAAAGTTGTTTTGTTTCTTTGAACAAATCTCTTTGCGTTTATTAAATCATCGGACATTTGAAATGGGTTTTTACCGATTCTATTGAAGCTACGTCGATAAATTTCCGGGATATGTGGTTGTTGTTTGACCAAATTTCCATTCTTTTTATCAGATCTGATCAAAGTTTGTTTCTTTTCATTTTGATTTGTTGATCTTCTATTGCCAAAGTTGTATTCTTTTTGGGTTTTTACCTGATTGCCGATTCTATTGAAGCTACGTCGATAAACTTCCAGGATATTATAGTTGTGGTTTGACCAAATTCCCATTCGTTTTATCCGATCTGATCAAAGTTTGTTTCTTTTCATTTTGATATGTTGATCTTCTATTGCCAAAGTTGTATTCTTTTTAGGTTTTTACCTCATTGCCAAAGTCCGGCATGTGATACTGTAGCTCAGTGTTAAAAATTCGACAGAAGTTTCTTCAAAAGTTTTCATTTAGAAAGGAACCTATAAGGGAGCTTAATAATATAACAAGGCAAACTAGATGGTCGATAGATATGAATGTTCATCAAATAGTATTAGTTATGAATAAAGTTCTAATACATTTTAAATGTACATGTGGTATGACTTTAAAGACACAATCATTCACAACTTCCTTATGAAGATAATCCATAATATAGTTGTATTGTAATATTTTTCATTTTTTTTTACTAGGTGCTTGACTTAGTCATACTCAAATTTGCCAATGAAGACAAATTGGAAACAACTGCTACCGAGATAATGAAAGAATATAACAACATATGTGCAGCAAAAGAAACGGCGGCAAAAAACCTGAATCAAGTTAAAGCTATGTGCAGCAGACTCAAATCAATCACACGACATCTTAAAAATCAAT
>NC_020494.1:16772036-16773506 GCF_000184155.1 Fragaria vesca subsp. vesca | reverse complement strand
GATTGATTCGAGTCTGCTGCACATAGCTTTAACTTGATTCAGGTTTTTTGCCGCCATTTCTTTTGCTGCACATTTGTTGTTATATTCTTCCATTATCTTGGTAGCAGTTGTTTCCAATTTGTCTTCATTGGCAAATTAGAGTATGACTAAGTCAAGCACTTGTAAAAAAAAATGAAAAATATTACAATACAACCATATTATGGATTATCTTCATAAGGAAGTTGTGAATGATTGTGTCTTTGAAGTCATATCACATGTACATTTAAAATGTATGAGAACTTTATTCATAGCTAATACTATTTTGATGAACATCCATATCTATCGACCATCTAGTTTGCCTTATTATATTATTAAGCTCCTTTATAGGTTCCTTTCTAAATGAAACTTTTGAGTGGTTTTATAATCAGGGGTGGCAATCTCCCCCCCCTTGAGATTGATTTTTTCGGTTTTTTTGTTTTTCATATTGTACTTGGCTAAGCTAAACCTACTTGTAGTTTTTTTTTTGTGTGGCTTTGATGATGTTTGTATAAGTATTGCTGGTGTAGAGCTTTTGATCCTAAGAATCAAAGAGCTATTATAGGGAATTTTCTGTTATAAACTATATTTTTTATTGTAGATTTTACCTGGGAAGATTTTACTTTTCGTTGGTGTATAGCTTTCTTTTCTTCCACATTGTTGAGAACTGACATCATCACTTGTACAGGTACTAGAACTAGAACCTGTAAATTTGAAATGATTTAGTTATGTAAAAAAGAAATTATAATAGGAAAATTATTGTTACCATGTTTTCGCCATGAACTAGTGGCTCTCCAAGTTGAATTTCATGTTGTTTAATTGCCATACTAATAAATAGAAGCAAAAACGATTAATTTTTCAAACATTTACAGAACATAATAGAATATGTGCATGTGATTGAAAGATGTTGATAAGGCTTTTGTTGAGCATTTTAGGTACTAATCTTCTTTCAGTCATTTTGAGAATTCTAGCTTGGAGTTCTAAGTCTCACTGGTTTATTGCAGGTAGAGGAAATGGGTATACAGAAGTTAACAGAAAAAATGATGATTCAAAGGTCTTAAATCTAGTTGATTCAAAACAACGTATGAAATTCAAGCACCCGCGGGCGGGGGGAGGATTGCCACCCCTGATTATTAAACCACTCAAAGTTTTTATTTAGAAAGGAACCTATAAGGGAGCTTAATAATATAACAAGGTAAACTAGATGGTCGATAGATATGGATGTTCATAAATAGTATTAGCTACAAATAAAGTTTTGATACATTTTAAATGTACATGTGGTATGACTTTAAAGACACAATCATTCACAACTTCCTTATGAAGATAATCCATAATATAGTTGTATTGTAATATTTTTCATTTTTTTTACAGGTGCTTGACTTAGTCATACTCAAATTTGCCAATGAAGACAAATTGGAAACAACTGCTACCGAGATAATGGAAGAATATAACAAC
>NC_020494.1:16737120-16772016 GCF_000184155.1 Fragaria vesca subsp. vesca | reverse complement strand
GTGTGATTGATTCGAGTCTGCTGCACATAGCTTTAACTTGATTCAGGTTTTTTGCCGCCATTTCTTTTGCTGCACATTTGTTGTTATATTCTTCCATTATCTCGGTAGCAGTTGTTTCCAATTTGTCTTCATTGGCAAATTAGAGTATAACTAAGTCAAGCACCTATAAAAAAAAAATGAAAAATATTACAATACAACCATATTATGGATTATCTTCATAAGGAAGATGTGAATGATTGTATCTTTGAAGTCATATCACATGTACATTTAAAATGTATCAAAACTTTATTCATAGCTAATACTATTTTGATGAACATCCATATCTATCAACCATCTAGTTTGCCTTGTTATATTATTAAGCTCCTTTATAGGTTCCTTTCTAAATGAAAACTTTTAAGTGGTTTTATAATCAGGGGTGGCAATCTCCCCCCCTTGAGATTGATTTTTTCGGTTTTTTTGTTTTTCATATTGTACTTGGCTAAAGCTGAACCTACTTGTAGTTTTTTTTGTGTGTGGCTTTGGTGATGTTTGTATAAGTATTGCTAGTGTAGAGCTTTTGATCTTAACAATCAAAGAGCTATTATAGAGAATTTTCTGTTATAGACTATATTTTTTATTGTAGATTTTACCTGGGAAGATCTTGCTTTTCGTTGGTGTCTAGCTTTCTTTTCTTCCACATTGTTGAGAACTGACATCATCACTTGTACAAGTACTAGAACTAGAACCTGTAAATTTGAAATGATTTAGTTATGTAAAAAAGAAATTATAATAAGAAAATTAATGTTACCATGAACTAGTGGCTCTCCAAGTTGAATTTCATGTTGTTCAATTGCCATGCATACAGATAAATAGAAGCGAAAACTATTAATTTTTCAAATATTTACATAACATAATAGAATATGTGCACGTGATTGAAAGATGTTGATAAGGCTTTTGTTGAGCATTTTAGCTTTAGGTACTAATCTTCTTCCAGTCATTTTGAGAATTCTAGCTTGGAGTTCTATGTCTCATTGGTTTATTGCAGGTAGAGGAAATGGGTATACAGAAGTTAACAGAAAAAATGTTGATTCAAAGGTCTTAAATCTGGTAGATTCAAAACTACGTATGAAATTGAAGCTTTGGGTTGGTTAAGTAAATGGTTCTGTACTGCAATGTATTTCGTCTATGGAACTTGGTAATTTCTAAGAAATTGTGAATGTAATACATTTCTGTATTGATCATCTTCAAATGATACAACAACTTTTATATACAAGGAGAATGTAGAGCTATTCTAGGAGAGCTATAAAAATGCAATCAACTATCAACTAATTACACATAGTCACGATCCATGAGTTACTCCAATATGATTGCTAGAATAACTCCATGATCCATCAATTACTCTAGAATAACCGCTGGAATCATTCCATTGATACAAGAGATCATGTACCTGATTTCTTCCTTCAATAAGCAACTTTTTTTTGGTTTTGATGTGCTTTTCTAGAATTTGTTCTTCGTTTTCTAGGTGCATTTCGTCTTCTTTGTTTCTAAGTTGATTTCCTTTGCTGACTCGGCAATCAGAGTTTAGGAAGAGTAGTAATATCTAACATATCGATGTGTGTATGTGTAATTTTGAAAATTCAAGTTTTGATGTCTTTGTGAAGTTGAAGAGCTATCCTTTTTTATCACCAATAACCCAAAGCACTCTTTGAGACTAGGATAAAAAAAACCAAACCTAGGATGAGGTGGTGATTGAGTCATCTCCTCCTGTGCTTAATTTTGGATTTCTGCTCGTATTTGTTTAGATGACTTTGTATGGGATCTCATTGTTCTTTTGTCTGTCCATCAAAATTGACATTTGTTTGTTGTCTTGGAAGTTTGCCTCTTTTCGTTATGAAATTGTTAGGCTTTTGGGGGCGTGGTTTTCTGATCTGGTTTCCTGGTCATATGGGATTTCGTGGACTTACAGTTCATAACGGCTGAAGTAGGAAGTCCACTTTGATTAAAGCTACTGAACGTTTTAAATTGTCTCTGCAAGCATTTCAAGAAGCTCACTTTCTGAACATGTGGTTCTTTGGTATTTTTTTTTTTTTTCTCTTCAAACTTTTGCAGATGGAAAGTGTAAATAAACATTAGTGTTTGCTAAAGGTTAGTTCGCTTTGTGAATGATTTCATTCTCATTGTAAGAAGGCTTGCACTTCTTCAGATGGCAAGTGGTTCATAGATGGTTAGGGAATGATATCAAATGAGAATGAAAGCCTTCTTACAATGATCTCAAATAACCATCTATGAACCATAGAAATCACACTCGAGTGGTTCATATCTTCAGCCGCAACTTGTTGCTTGCACCTTATGATTATAAATGTCACTACTGAATATCAGTGCCCATCGTTAAGGACATAATTAAGAGAAGTTTACTGGTATGTGCATCACTTTTATTCTTTGAAGTTGTATATTACTTGTCATCTGCTTCTAGAAGTACCATGTACAACTTTGTATTTTGATTTCTTGTTTGGATGTAATGTTGACTTGCTGTATGTAATATCATTTTGTTGCAGATAGTTTGATGTGTAATGTCTGCCAAGAGTCTACCAAAGAGACTGATGCACCTGTTCTGTATACCAAGTGGAATGTAGCATATTGTGATACACATTACTCCCTAACTTATGATTTTTCTTAGTCAGTGAGGGTTCGGTAAATCATTGTTACTCTTCCAGTTGTAAAATGATAATTGTAGTTGATTGAGATGGTGTTTTAACTTTGTATGAAATGTTTCTTCTACTGTTGGTGTTGTACTTCTATTTTGTTTTAATAAGCATCTGGACATGATATGTGATTGTAGTTAATGGCTGGAATATTGGGGTCACTCGGGAACTTTTAGAAATTAATTGATTTTTATCTTATAATTTTGCAAAAGAAAAAATTACCGCGTGCAGTCAATTACGACGTCGTTTTATCCCCGCGCAATGTAAAATGGGGTTTTTGCACGTTATAAATGGTTGATTCTAAATTATATATTTTGAAAATTAAAATGGCGGGAAAGATGCCATTCAAAACGGACGGGCTTGTATAGTGGACTAAACCTACCAACAGGCTATTGACTATATTGGACTTTGGGTTACTCGGGCTTGGGCTGGCTCTTGGCTCGACTATTGCATTGTGGGAGTGTTTTTCAATGCAGCTCCTCGCGCGCCTCTTCTTTACCATTTTCTTTGATACAAAATGTGAAAATAATTAAACTCCTCTTTTGCACTTTACCAACTTTGCTCTTGGGTTTTCTACTTTTCTCTACAAAAAAAAAAACCTACTTGGGTGATCAGTTCTCTTACAAACTCATGACGCTACCGCTTGTTACATAACAACGTACAGCGATTCTTGAATCTGGTAATATAGCCTTTCAGTTTCTTATAACTAGAATTGATGATATCTTTAAAAAAAATAAAAAAAAAAAATTGAATTGATTGGTTTACATTCATATGCCTAGGTAGCTAGTTTGATCAGGATTGTTAGATTGGTTTACGTTCCTAGTTCCAGTTTGGTTGGGTTTTACATTCCTATTAAAATTAGATATTTAATAATTGGTATCTCGCCTAATTAGTTTCTTCCTACTCCTAATATGATTAGTATTATAATATAGTTTCATCGATTCTCTCACATAAATTTGGCCACCACTTTAATTTGCATATCAAAATATCTACCCTTTTAATCTATTTATTAACACATGTCCATTTTATTAATAAAGTTAAACCATTTAAAGAGGGTGTTAATGATATCTGTAAATGTGTACAGGTCGAACCGCCAGAAGTTGAATCCAACGATTCTCTATCAGGTTCATTTTAGTTAGTGTAACTTAGATGATGAATTGTGTCCACAATTATGATTAATAAAAGTTGAGAAAGATCTATGGCTTCTAGTAAGTAGTTATTACGTGCTCTTGTTTTTGAAACTAGTTGAGAGAAAAATCGATAAAATCAAACTTTGCTTATATGCATACAATGTGAATGAGAGGCAGATGACTACGAATTCCTCAATTGGAAGCATGGTTTAGAAATTCAGATCAAACATCAGTTCAGTTTCGACACAAATCGCCTTAATGCCCTGATTACAGGGAGAGGATTTTCCAGATGAGCAGCATGTCCACAATCTGGGATCTCAACTATCTCACAAAGTTCATTAGGTGCGCCATCATCTCCGGTCAATTTGCCATCACCATTACCAATCACAAGTGACATATCCTGAGCTATTGTCTTGAACTTTTCATCTCTCTCTCCGACAATTAGTAAAAGAGGCGTTTTGCAGTGCTTCAAGTCTTCCCACAATGGCCTAACATGCAAAAATAATGGTTTACCCTTGAATCAGAATACTCTCTACAAAACAAACATTCAGTAAAGTAGTCAGAGCACTTACAGCTGCCTCCCAACACTTAGAGCAGACAGAACTTCTGCAAGACTCTCCACATTTCCATGGTGCAGGCGGTTGGCGACTATCTGATGAAAGTGCGGGTGTTCTCTTAAGCTATTAAAATTGAATATACAGTTTAGGATGTATACACGATAGTTATTTTTAGAGTGACAAAGGAAGTCACATAAAATATATAATTCTTAGAATCACCTGTTCCAAAGCGCTCCAGCATACCAAGTGTCTAGAAAGAGCTTTAAACCATATGCAGCAAGGAAGCATGCTCTGGAATCATCTTCAGCTCTACGAACTTTTCTTGCCACTTCATCTTTTAATCCTGGGCTGCCAGATATGATGATAGCTCCCTTAACCTTCATGATCAAATCAATACTTTCGTTATTAACATAAACATGAATTAAGCTCACACGTGAAATTTAGATTCTTCATACTGCAGACTTACTTTATTAGGAAGCCTCAGAGCCATGTACAGTGCAATCCTGGCTCCCATAGAATATCCTACAAGGGTAACCTTCCCAGGAGTGATATGCTCAATCACTTTACATAAAAGATCGGCAACTACCTCAACACACAAACCTGAAGCTTGTACAGCATCCCGAACACCATGACTTTGTATCTTTGTTCCACCATGACCAGGAAGGTCAATAGAAATGCATTTTCCACATCCTGATATGGCCTTCATGATAGCAATCCAATCTTCACCAGTTCCAAGAAACCCATGAAGAAATACAAGTACATTATCCTGCATCAGCTTAATTTTGGTCAACTGAAAGCGCAATTTAAGGAAGGTATCAAACTTTAAACTTGAAAATTACTGAATGAAAGGCAACAGAATGCAGAAATTGATGTCCACAAGATACTTGGGGAATGCAGATTGCAGCTAGAGAAATAAAAATATAAAAAGGAATTGAGAAAGAGCAAGTGGATAAGTCAGTGAAATAGTTACTAACATTGTATCTTTGTCCAATCTCCTGAATTTTGATGGAGCAAGACAAACCCTTTGAATCTAAAGGCATCTGGTAAACACAAACTTGCTCTCCCGTAAAATTTCTACGACTTGTGTTCCCATTGATTTGAAATTGCTTCGAAACTCGATCAGCATCAGCAACAGATGCTTCTACAAACCCACTACGTGGATTACGATTTATCTTGAGAGGCCTAGTTGTCACATCTTCTTTTAGCCAGCGGTAAGTTCCTAAACCATGGGCTATGGATGAGGCTAATGGATAGTTCATCATTGTACAAATCTCAGAATTCTTCTGGTTGAGATAACAGGAGAACTGAATATATGCTGACAAACCTAGGCTGCTTTCAAATGCAGCACTAATAACAGCCATTTTCTGGTGCTGCTGGGCCCATTGCGCAATTATTGCTGCATTTTCAAAGCCGCCAACAACACTTGGCTTGATTACCTGATGGAACCAAATATAGGGAACAATTAGATTATTGCAATAGTGTTCATAAATTTCAAGAATAATCAATTTGCAGAAAAATAAGTTCATTCTTTGGTATTTAAATGGTTTCCTGTGATTCCACCACTGCCTACTACAAGTTTACTGTTCACTTTCCCACTATGGAAAAGAGGAAACCACAATGGTGATGAACCGAAGATATTCCTATGTACCAGCACTGCTCTTGAAGGGCATGAAGCTGAGCACTATAACCTTGTCGACAATTTTACCAGTCCAAGCGATTTAAGCTGTGGCTCGAATATGGCGTTGAGTAACTTATATTGATCATTTACCAGTACGACATGGTTTCTAACAATGTAATCTTCAAACTGAGCTTTACTAGATCCAGATGTGACTTCAAAAAGGTGATATCAGGGTAGTTTATGCACATGACATATGTAACCTCAGTTATTTCCCAATAATGACGTCCTACTATGTGCATCCCTAAATTATATGCCTGAACATAAATACTTACAACAGCTACTATTCCTGGATGGGTGTACTTTGAGAGCTTTATAAGTGGATGTTC
Organism: Fragaria vesca subsp. vesca; assembly: GCF_000184155.1. Classification (NCBI taxonomy): domain Eukaryota; kingdom Viridiplantae; phylum Streptophyta; class Magnoliopsida; order Rosales; family Rosaceae; genus Fragaria; species Fragaria vesca. The sequence continues at coordinate 16,765,644 of NC_020494.1, read as the reverse complement.
TCCAATACTGTCAATAGTTTCATCCAGTGCCACAGGCAACCCACTTTCTTTGCAAAACTTGATAATATCTTCTTCAAATTGAACAGGCTCCTGAAATAATTAAGCATTCCTATGGTTAATAGTTGCAATAAAATTACTATGGACAAGTACCATCAATCCTGAAATGATACAAACAGAAGGATATTGCGGCACAAATTGGAATAATCAAATTTTCAGAGTCTGCCTACAATGTCAAAACGTACTATCCATCCAGATGAAGGTTTTGAATACAATTTTAACCAATGGTAATACCTCAATGTACTGCAGATCACAATCCTTCACCAAGGAACCAAACTGGATAGCTTCTTCATAGGTCCAGTTCCGATTGGCATCTGCACGAATTTTAATATGGTATCCAACTTTCTTTCTGACGGCTTGTATAACAGCAGCATCCTGTAACGGACTCCCAGAACGAGCTACCTTTTGCAAAATCATTGGAACAAACCAAAGCATTTGTTTAATTTGATGTATAAGGTAGCCAAATTAACATCATGCTCTGTAATATTGATACTTTGAATTTCAAGATAGTACCTTAATCTTTACTGCAGTAAATCCTTCTTCAACAAGTGTAGCAATAGAATCAGCTACTTCTGTGGGCGTCCTATTGGAATCAACAAGGGCACAAATCTGAACTGTGGATGAGGATTGTGATACATCTCCACCTTTCTGGCCAAGGAGTATGCCTAGTAAATTGAAACCTTGTCTAGTTGCTATGGCATTGAGAATAGCCATTTCCAAACCACATCTGACGCTAGGAAAGAGCGTACATGGCTTCATCACAGTCAAAAGAAGATGTTCGCTCAAGCATAACTTTATTCCAGATAAACAAAACAAGATATAATTATATGCTATAAACAATGCTTCATTCTTTCTCCTTCTGATAAGTGACAACGTATCTTTTTTCTATACAAGCTTTTCTGAGAAGAAATTTTCTATACAAACTTTTAAACTCTATGAACAAGAAATTAGTGGATATACCAGGATTCCAAGGTTGGACCGTATCCAAGATGAGAACGAGCCCTTTAGCAGAGGAAGGAAGCAACTGATATGAGCTCCTTTCATTGTATGGATGAGAAACCTCAGTTGCTCTTCTACATCTAGAAGGTTTTCTTTGCATATATCTAGAGGTGAAACCTGTTCAATGTAAGTCATGAATGGTCATATAATAATCACAAGTACAGAAGTGGAGTAAGTACAAAAATATTAAACAAACCTCGCCAAGCCCAAAGCTGCCATCTTCAAAATACAAAGTCAAAATAAACCCTTCCCTGTAGAAGCTAGTGGCACCGCCATCAACAGAGACCATAGTATGAGGAGCACACAGTGGCATTCTATATAAGAAAAAAAAAAAAGAAAAGAAAAAAAAATTATATATATATATAATATAGTTAGACCACTATTTTATTTTCAGCATATTATAGATTTAAATTTATTCCATAAAAGAAAATAACCTAAATAGTGAGTACTCCATTCTTTGGACTCTGCAGAATGAAGTGCCATCTAATATTGAGTCTTGACTAGAAGGCGTTAAGACTTGATCTGCTGCTTGGCAGGCAAACTTTCTCAAAGTACTGAGATAGAAAAATAACATTTTTCAGACACGTGATAAGTAGTAAAATTAGCGGAAAAATATGTCAGCCATAAGTTGACAACCTTTTCCTTTTTTTCATCAAGTGTAACCAACCTGTGAAAGCTCGCATTGGTATCTATGCAGCTCTCAACTTCAATCACATAATCTATCCCGCCTTGTTGAGATGTGAATAACGCATCTTCAAGATCCAACTTTGTCTTCGCATGCAGATGCATCACACTGCAAAATTAGAACTTTATTAAGTCTAAAAGAAACAATGTATTTGCAAATGCATGACACCAAATCAAACATCAAATAAGCAAGTACCAGATCAGTTTCACATCAAAGATTTAGGCACACTCTCTAGCTAGATTCCAAATATCATATTGTCAGCTCTTTACCTATCGGAATTGTACAATTAGTGATATGAAAGATAACGTTAGATCTCTATTCATACTACTGAATTTAAGGTGGCTATCCCCACTACAGAAAGCAGAATAAATTTAATATGTCCTATCTTGTTAATATGTTGTCTCTTGTCTCACAGGGTTTCCCATGGATTGGTAATGAGTAATGACCTAAGTGGGTGATCACTACGCCAACATTCTCCTATGATATTTGATTTTAGATATCTTTTCAATTGCCTGTCATGACATGTAAAACCTTTAATCTTGTCCAGTTCCACCTCTATGGGGAAGACAAAAAAAATCAATTTCGTGAAACTTTTTTCTTACGTTTAGTTCAAAATTTTCCCAAAATGCAAATGTAACATGAACTTGCATGAATAACATATGCATACAAATTCTAGACAAAGAAGCTTACCCATGTGCCGCACACAGCTCACGGATTGAAACATTGTGAGAGGTGTAGAAATATTGATCTAGTATTCTTGGTTTGACTCTATCTGCTAGAGGAAGTAGGCTGAATATTGCACCACCATGATTGTTAATCACAACGATCGTCATTGGTTTCCGCAATGTCCTTCACCACATGGTAAATATGTCAAAGCAATGGTAAAAAGAAATATGTATGGGTGAAACACCAGAAGAGAACTCAGAATCCTGAAAAACTAATAGAGAAGTTCTTACCTCTGGTTCACAATTGCTAAGCCATTTGTATCATGGAGGAAGGAAACATCTCCCAGCACACAAAGTACCTGAGACAAACCAGCAAGCACCTTAGCACTCTTTTTTCTTTCTTCTTTTTCTTTTCTTCTTTCCCCTAGTAATGGAGACAAGTATCAAAACTCACTCGTTTATTGCATCCTACAGCAAAGCCAACAGCTGTGCTGAGTAACCCATCAATACCACTTGCACCTCTATTCCCAGCCACCCGAACCATTTGACAGGGTAGATTTGATTTTAAATTCGTGACAGCAGTGCTACTAGTGCACTCTGACCAACCACGCCCATACATATCTGCATCACGTATTGCCATACTGTTCCCAATGAAAAGAGCAGACTCAGCTGAAAGTGCTTCTGAAATTAGGTATGCGACTTGAGGTTCTGTTAAGGAGTGTCTAGCACAAATTTGAAATGACAACTCCCTTTCAACCTATTATAATAGAAATAGAGAACTTACAAAAGAAACCCCAGAAAAGGAGAATAAGGAAGAAAGTGGGTTGTGCTGGATAATAATGAAGTTGGAAAGACTATAGCCTCGAGTTTAAAATCCATTTTGCAGTTGTTAAAAGTACCAGAAGTATACTTGATCAACAAAAGAAAAGTATTATGGTATACTTAAAATTTCATATCTGAAAGTTGAGAGGGAACATCTAAACTAAAAGTATAGATATTGACTCTGGAAGAAATTATTCAAACAAAGAAGATAAGTAACAATGACCATAATTTAGTAAACCAAGGTATGTTATATCCTAGCCTAACTACTCTCTAGTGTTTAGTCCAACCAGTGCTTAACAAGACAGTTTAGTTTAATATGAAAACTACCAAATAGTTTAATCTAAGATTAAGAGCCTAATTCTTTGAAATTCATTACCGCTGCATTTAACATTTGAAGATAAGTGCTCCATTCCTTGCTGAGATGGGGAAATTCAGCTTTAAGGACATATTCAGCAAATTCAAAAATGTCACTTTGGATTCTATGAGTTACAATATGAGAAGGATCATGACGAAATGGATGCTTGTCAACCATGATATACGAGCAGGGAAAGCATTCCTCTAGCATCTTAGCAATACGCTTGCTTGTAATCCTGCTCCCAATCTGTTTGTGACAAAAAGAAAGGCAGTCAATTAACGAGAGGAAATAGCTTCCCATGCACTAGGCATCTGTACTGTAAGTACACAACCAAGGTTTTGAAATTTTTAAAGTCCATGCAATGGATATATATTCAGCATATCAACTTGTGTTTCTGATGTCTCTTCAACAATCACCATTATACCAACAACCCCAAATTCCTAAAAACTATAAAGCCAAGACCAAGCACTGCAATATCAGAGTTTACTGGGCTATGAGTTAGAACTAGAGATTAGAAAATGATTCCATTTTTCAAGAATAACTGAGTTACGATTTACAAAGATTCTTATAATGCAATAACTATTCCACATTTGCATTTTCCCCACCTGGAAATATAGACAAGGTGACTCACTTCCATAAATAAGAGTAAAACACACCTTAAGGCAATAAAACAAGCCTACTAGAAGAGGTGAGTGGAGGATGGAAGAAGTGGTATACCTGAATAATCACATCAATGTTAATCCCGTTACTGACAGATTCTGATAGTAGGGCATGATCAAGATGATCAATGAAAAACAAATCATTGTCAACTTCAGGAAAAGTAGTCAAAAGCTTTCTCAATCGTAATCCTGACAAGATGTCAGCTATAACAGGCCATTGAAGGTGTTTAGCCAAGAGAAGAACTCCCCACATCTCATCTTCTGAATGGATTGCACCGATAAGTAGAAGACCCTTGTTAGTCCCTTTAATTGCATTGAGAACCTCTGACATACCACCACAACCATTATTACTCACATGAGCATGTTGTACTTGAATATACTTGGTAAATGGTTCAGAATTAGACATCCAAAGGTTTAATCCCTTTAAACAACTCGGCATCCATTTTCTAGGGCTATTTTCTAGTGGCTCCCTGAAAGCACAATTAATATGAGCAGGCCCACATGGTGAAGAGGTAGCCCAATGTACAGCAGAGTCGAGAGTTGTAAGGACCATGCGAGCTGAAATCTGATCTGTGGGTGCAGGAAGGCTGAAGAAAAACCGCACAAAAGACCCAAAATGGTTTACCTGGAAAAAAATTCTCAAACGTGAAACTAAAGAAAATATTTATTTATCTCAGTGAAGAAACTTATTAACGCTTTTATGAAACTATGCTAGTATAGAAGCTTTATACCTCAAAATCAACAGATTATTGCATGACAGAATTTCCATTCAAGGTAAAACTCAAAATTTTAATAGTCTTTTATACCTGATTAATTGCTTGGTTTGCTCCAGTATCCTGCAATTCTGCAGGACGATCAGCTGTGAGCAATAAAAGTGGTACAAAATCTTGTCTAGCCTCGACCACCTGGATGTTTTTCTCTAATGTTAGCAAAACACCAAAGATTTGAGAACCAATTGCTTCATAAACACATGCAGAATGAGGGTTCATAAAGATAACAATGAATTGAGAAAGATTCTCATCACAGAAATGATAAAAACCACAGAAAAAAAAAATTATGGAATGAAATGGCCCCAGCAGGCCAAGTGGCTGACTAAATTATGGATACCATAACATTGCAGAACTGATAGGCATAAAGAAAAACAGTTTTCCAGAGACATTGTAGGTTACAAAGTCAAAAGTCATAGAAGATAGATATAAATCATTCTAATAGACTCACCGCTGGAAGGAGGTTTGAAACGGCAGTGCCAGATGATGTTATGACTACTGCTGGTTTGCCAGATCCTCTTGCATACCCAACAGCATGAAATGCAAGTGAGCGCTCATCATAACATACAATACATGTAATAAGTGGATGAGTGGATGCAGCAACAGCAAGAGGGGATGATCTTGATCCTGGAGCTACACAAAAATACTAGAACGAAGAACTTAGAATGAATAAGACAAACTTGAACATCAAAGATGAAATAGAATATCAAAGCTTATTCTCACCGTCAAACCAAGTCGAGAACATTCTTCGATTATAAGTGATGCCCAAACAGTGTTGATGTTGCCACAATCTTGCACTGAGAAGCACATTTTACTGGCATGATCCAACTGATTATAGAAAGAGACAAAAAAACCTGACCAATATTCAACAAAGTTTGTCGCTCTAAATAAAACAGCAGAAGAGCTGATATATTGACATGTTGCAAGCTCCTAAGCATGCAATGTATCTAAGAACAGTGCTCCTAAGCAGGCAATGTATCTAAGAACATGCTTTTCCTATATTTATCTACAAAAGGACAGTATCATACCATGTTATTAACAACAGCCAAGGTAGGTGAAAGCCTCACACAAAACTGGGAGGAAGATGGAGCCTCTTTCTGCAAAAGAGGTAGATGCCTAAGTATGTCTCAGCTTCAAAATGGTAACAAACAATAATCGTCCATCTCAGACATACTAAAATGGCTCCACAGAAGAAAATGAACAATTACCAGGAAAGGGAGGATACCAGTGCCATGATGTCAGCAAAAATGTCCTTTCCACCAGCTAACAGCATCTTCATGTGTACCTACAAAGTCCTGTTTATCAGAGATTGAATATGAAACAAATCGACAGATAAGTGAATATGGGAATCACTGACAAAATTTCAACCCAGATTCTACTTTTACGTATAAATATAATTCAAATTGTGGATAGTTGTACCTTAGAAACAATTCCATTCGCCAGATGACTGAGCTTTCTAAGAGTAGATCTTATATATGTGGCGTGGAATTTCTTTGTTGTGGAACAAACGTGACAAATAACCTGAAAAACGTAGATCACAATGAAATCATGAGTAAATAAATCAGTACAGCTATAAACAATTGGAACTGCTTCTTCAGACTTTAACTTTATTTATTGTAATACTTCATTGCCTTATGCAACATACAACTCTGTAACCAACAAATGTACTATAAAAACAAGCAAAATGATTTCTCTGGAGGAACAGATAACAGTAAGAAAAGAACAAAAAAACTTTTCAGCGGTTAGAGAGATGGTGATGGTGATGCATGAGTGCTTTAAAATGAAAAAGATTTAAAGCATCTGTGTGGAATGAATAAATGACAAAGAATATAAAAATGTCCAGGTACAATGCCATTATCAACAATAATTGAAACACTAAGTCTGGAAATTTCATCAAATGTTTTAATGTACAAGACTAATGGCTCCTAATCTTTCTCAGTAGCAACCAAACACTAAACTAATTCCAACCAACAAACAATGCCAGAATAGTGGAAAAGGAGAGACTACAACCTCACAATACCTGGTTGAAACATGACTCATAAGAAAAAACAGCTTCCTCAAATGTACAAAGGGAAGACTCACTCCAACCAATAGTTGCTGCTAATATAGAAGCCCCCTCATGCTCATGTAACTCAATCTGTTACAACACTGTCCATGTTAAATAGTACTTCTATTGAATAAACCTCAATCTAAAGAATCTAAATTTTAAAACTTAAAAGGAAAAGAAAATGATGCTCTGATAATGAATCACATTTACAAGGACGGCGAGAAATTGCAACTTTACCTGAGGAATAAAAAAGTAATACGAATCTGCCTCATGCTTCATATAAGATGACTCTTGGTCGTATTTAATATCCAAAAAGCCATAAGCTATTACGACAGCTGATTCATTTGATAGAATTCTGCAAAGGAAAAAATATGATCCATACCTCTAGCTATTTTCATAAATTCATATGCATTATGCTGTAAAGAAGCACAAGAATAAGGCCTAGTCTGCTGTGAAATTTCACAATGTAGCAAGCATTATACTTAGTAACCTTTTGATTGAAGAACAAGAAGAAGGCGTGAAGTAAACTGCAGCACCAATTCCGAAAACTCCTCGAGTTTCATTCACATACAGTGACTTATAGCTCGGATTTTCAGTTTCCTTGGAAATGAAGAACAGTGGATAGACCGGAGACGGCTCCGGTTGACAGCAAAACAAGTTCAAAGCTTTCGCACTCGGCGGCACAGCCACCTGTACAATCAAATTCAACTCAAATTCACAATATTCAATCCACATTGTATCAAATCGTAATTCAAATAACCTAATTACCTGAAACCTGAGAACTCCGCTACAAGTTGAAGGAGGATTGAGCTTCATCTCCTCAACCGCCGCCTTGATCCTCTCAAGACCTTGCTCCAGAGTCAACGCCGGAGTCAAATTCCGCGTGAGGCAAGTCTCGATTACCAGATCGCCGTCGTCGGCGTCCGTCACGTGGCTGGTTTCGATCGCCGGACCGTCGAATCGCACTCCTCGAGCGACCTGATACAGTTGAAATCGAAGCGTCAGCGTGAGTATTGATAAAAGAGGCGATATTGAAGCAGAAGGAAGCGGAATGAGACCTCGGAGTTAGGGAGGCGGAGATGGCGGGAGTTTGGGTGGAAGAACGGGATCAGCGGCGGAGGCCGCGGCGGTTTTGTGTGAGGAAGAGGCCTCGTTCTGGTGTGTAGGAAAGAGATAGAGTTTGTGAGTAGTAGCATTGTGGAGGTAACTTACAGTGAAGAAGAAGAAGAAGAAGAAGAGTGAGAGTGAAGAAGAAGAAGAGATAAGGATTTAAGGACCCGCGTTTTTTAGGTGTGACCGTTATCCATGACGGTGTGGGCCTGGATGGGCTTGATGGGCCTGTACAGGCCCAGCACTTGTAATAAACCCGGCAAACCCGAGGAGGGTTTATGAAGTTGGATTCAACTCGGTCACTAATCACTTTATTCAATTCAACTCAACTCAATTCAATTCAATTCATGTATACTATGAGCACTTGAGCAGCTAAAATCACGCAAATTACTGTTTGTAAAGAAATGATAAGGTCAAAAGAGGACTGTGAAAATACTTGATTAGATAAGCTACTAGGTTACTATATTGATGATAAGTGATTCACAAGATTTGAAAGTGGGATTGGTTTCAATTACTGTAGTTACCAGCGATTGTAGTTGAAGCAAATATTATCACCTCATGCATGAGCACACGCCCACCACAGTGTTTCTTCATCCCGGCACACGCTCACCACAGTGTTTCTTCATCCCGGAGTCGACGCTCAACGGGAGCTTTGAACCTTTTAAACCGGACCTAGACTCCGGCAGAATCCCTTAGCCATTATATATATGGCGTTAGAGTGATTATCAACCCCAACAAACTTAGTTTCAGACTTGTGAGTCCACCAACCCACGTCAATCTGAAACTAAGTTAAGCTACCATGGCAACCAAACCCTACTTCATGCTCATTGCCATCTTCCTCCTCCTAACCTTCACGGCCCTCAATGTTTCGGCAGAGTCGACGTCCTGTCGGGAAGAGACCTCATCATGCCACAACAAAGCGGAGGCCTTGAAGATGAAGTACATCGCCATAGCTTCCATACTAGTGATGAGCATGATCGGGGTTTGCTTGCCAGTCTATTCTAACAAGGTGAAGGCTCTTCAGCCCGATACGAACCTATTTGTGATCGTCAAGGCGTTTGCATCCGGTGTCATACTCGCCACCGGGTACATGCATGTCTTACCTGATTCGTTTAACGACTTGACATCCCAGTGCTTGCCCCAAAAGCCGTGGAGGAACTTCCCCTTCACTACTTTTGTGGCAATGCTATCTGCTGTTATGTGCATGATGATCGATTCATTTTCAATGAGTCGTTATAGAAAATCTTTTATTCGAGCTACCCGTAGTGATGGCGAAGTGAGTCGAGAAATGAAAATTGAGGAGGGATTCATTACTAAAGAGGAACAACTGATGAGGCATCGTGTTGTGGCCAAGGTATATATAAATAATTCTCTACTTCCCAAATATCTATGCTAGCTTTTGGATCAAACCCTAGCTATTTTCTGTATTGATTAATCAATAGTGTTGGATGGAATATTCTACTTGGTGTTGATGCAGGTACTGGAAACAGGTATTGTAGTGCACTCAGTAGTGATTGGATTATCAATGGGGTCATCTCAAAATCCTTGCACAATAAGACCGCTCATTGCTGCAATTTGTTTCCATCAACTATTTGAAGGAATGGGACTAGGAGGCTGCATACTACAGGTGATTGATTAGTCTTGGTCATATATATAACTGACTGAATTTATAAAGTGGCATGAATATATGATTATAATTTTCTTTTGGTGTGACTTGCAGGCTGAGTTTAAGAGCAAGATGAAGTTAATAATGGTGTTCTTCTTTTCATGCACAACACCATTTGGGATAGCATTAGGGATTGCGTTGAATACTGTATACAGTGACACCAGTCCGAAGTCTCTGATTGTGGAAGGTTTGCTAAATGCTTGTTCTGCAGGGCTGCTCAACTATATGGCATTGGTGGATCTGCTAGCAGCTGATTTTATGGGTTCTAAACTGCAAGGAAATATGAAGCTCCAAGTATGGTCGTACATTGCAGTTCTTTTAGGGGCAGGAGGCATGTCAGTAATGGCCATTTGGGCATAGTTTATGATTCAGAACTATGCCAAAACGAGAAGAACGTTTTGCCTACGTACGTTGTAGTTTTATCCGTGAAACTACTGTGCTCTTCACGTACAAAGTAGGATATGGTTCTCTAATTTTTGCACCTCTAGCTAGGTTTACAAGTTTGTCTCCATTGCATTTTCAAGCTGAGTTTGATGAATTACAATTTGGGTTTCCATTATTACCTTGAGTACTCCGCTACTGGTTGATCGATTACCTCTCTCATGAGTTAGTCTCCTTACTATATTTCGGTTAAAGGCTTAAAGCAATTCATGAAGCAAATTTGAATGACACTAGCTACCAAGCAGCAAAACACGTAAATTGAACCAATTAGAGACGTGGTTATTGGAATGGATCAGAGAAGCTGATCTGATACCACTTTCTATGTATTCAATTAACGTGAACGACAACAATTATACTTACGGTGCAACTCTAACAGATAAGAGATAACTATATACTAGCTAGCATCTAGTATATATCTTCAATTAACTGTAATTAGACATTCGAAGGTAGAGACGTGAGAGAGATGTAAAGATAGACTCCTGCTCCAACATATGGTAAATATTGCATGTACTATTAAAGGAAAGGATCCTACTGTATCTTAACTATTCAGTAGATAATTGATAGAGTTGTTATCCCTTACTCTCAGGAATTATAGTTTCCTTGTACAGCTAGAGTTAGGGTTTCACCTTTCTAAGGTTTGTGTATATATACCGATGTAATTGCACACCATTGAATAAGAATACAAACTTATTCCAGTATCAAATTCTTTATGGTACCAGAGCCTATATCGATCTAGGCAAACACACACACACACACCCATGGCAAACGGTGATGAAGAAAAAGCCGTCAAGGGCACTTCCAGAACACCTGAACCTTGGGAAAACCCTAACCATGTTCTTTATCTTCATCATTCAGACCAGCCTGTTGCGGTCCTTGTAGCACAGCCGCTGATGGAAGATAACTACGCAGAATGGAGTCAGACAATCAGCATGGCATTGACAATCAAAAACAAAATCAGGTTCATAACTGGATCCGTTGGAAAAGCAATGGTCAATGAGGCAGAGAAGCTTCAATGGGAACGTTGTGATACCTTGGTGAAGACTTGGCTCATTGCATCCATGAGCAAAGACATATCTGGTAGCGTCAAGCACTGCAAGACAGCAAGGAAAATATGGCTCGAGCTACAAGAGCGCTTCTCACAAGCAACAACCGTTCAGCTGTTCAATATCGAAAACGCTATCCATGGTTGTGAACAAGGCACAGAGACGGTCACCACTTTCTTCAACAAGCTCAAAGCTTTGTGGGACGAGAGGGATGCTCTATGTGACCTAACTTTTTGTGATTGTGAAGAAGGAATCAAGATAAGTGACTATGTCAAGAATCAGAAGACAATGCAATTTCTTATGGGGTTGAATGAGAATTTTGCAACGATGCGAGGAACTATAGTGGCCATCGATCCGCTGCCGTCATTGAACACTATATTTGCTATGGCCTTGCGCACCGAAAAGCAAGCAGAAGCATTTGCTGGCACCAAGCCGGTATCTCAACCTGAAGTGAGCCGCATTCTTTGTGCGAAATACCAACCAAGAAAAGGAGCATGTCGAGAATGAACAGCGATGCGCCAAGTGCAACAAGAACAATCATCTTACTAAGAACTGTAAGGCGCACTTAAGATGTAGCTTTTGTGGATTCAAAGGACATGTAGTCGAAACATGTCGGAAGAAGAAGGCAGCAATGGAGGGGCTTCAAGCTTATGCTAGAGGCAACAATGCAGCAACGTTTGATGAAGGCAGTGCTAGCAACTTTCCATTCTCAAAGGAAGATTGTCAACAGATCATGGCGGTGTTGAACAAAAACAAAACAGCGTCCGCGAATCATGTTGGTAATACCTCACCCTATGAAAACCTCTCAGGTAAAGCCTTTTGTTTTCGTAATCATGAGAAGTCTAGTGTGTGGATATTGGACAGTGGTGCCACTGATCATATGGTTTGTAACCCTACTCTTCTTACCCATATCAAACCAACACAAAATTGTTTTGTCAAGCTTCCTTATGGTAATACAGCTAGGGTCAGTCATATAGGCACAATGGTCTTCTCATCCCAGTTTGTGTTACAAAATGTGTTATATGTCCCAATGTTCTATCTCAATCTCATATCTGTTAGTAAACTAGCGCATGATTCGTTTTGTGTCACCATCTTTCTCAAACAAATTTGTTTTGTACAGGACCTTCGCTCCGGGAAGATGATTGGGACGGGCCATGAGAGGGACATACTATACTGCCTCGACCAAACTAAGCAAGGAACATGTAATGCTGTTAGCAACATTTCGAGTGATCTATGGCATCAACGCCTCGGTCACCCTTCCAGTAGAGTCTCTTCTTTATTTCCTTTTCTTTCAAGTAAAACTTGTGATTCAAACAAGTGTTTAGTATGTCCTTTGGCTAAACAAACCAGGAATCCTTTTCCATTAAGTTCTATTTCAAGTGAGTCACCCTTTGTTTTAATTCATGTTGATATTTGGGGAGGATATCATGAACCTTCAATTTCTGGAGCAAAATATTTTCTCACCATTGTCGATGATTACACTAGGTCTACTTGGGTTTACTTGATGGTACAAAAGCCGGAAGCTCGCAAGCTTCTCATTGATTTCATTAAACTTGTCGAAAATCAATTTGACAAAAAGGTTAAGATTGTGCGTAGCGATAACGGTCCCGAATTCAAAATGGTCGATTTTTATTCTTCAAAAGGGATTGTTCATCAGACTAGTTGCGTCAACACACCACAACAAAATGGTGTCGCTGAACGCAAGCATCGTCATTTACTCAACGTCGCTCGTGCTCTTCTTTTTCAAGCAAACCTACCAAAAATGTTTTGGGGAGATGCCATTCTTACAGCTGCATACCTCATAAATCGCACTCCTACACCTTTGTTTTCTGGTCAAACTCCTTTCGAAAGGATATTTAACAAACCTCCGAGCTACTCCCATTTAAAAGTTTTCGGATGCATGTGTTTTCCATCTACACACCCATCTAAGCCAAGCAAGTTTGATCCTAGAGCAACTACATGCATATTTCTAGGTTATCCACAAGGGCAAAAGGGATACCGAGTGTATGAAATCGAAACGGCAAGGGTTTTTGTTTCCCGAGATGTGACCTTCTATGAGACCGAATTCCCTTACCAAACCAGGGTTTCGCATGAACATGGACCTTCAGCTAGGGTTTCGGGTGAGCCTAGGGTTACAGATGATATTGAGTTTCCTAATTCAACTAGGGATAGTGATGATCTTGTCACTCCTAGTGTTTCGGATACAGTTGATGTTTTGGACAGTCATTCTCCTACTCTTCCGCTGCAAACACCAACGATTGATCAACCAATCTCTACTGTACCTGATACACCACCTCAACCTCCAACCTCTCAAAATCCCGAAACACAAATCCCTGTTCCAGAAGTCGTTCCAAACCCTGCTCCACCACATAGACGTTCTTCTCGACCAACTAGGACACCAACATACTTGCAGGATTTTCATGTTGAGGCAGCGCTTCCCTCTCGGTCTCCTCCATCATCTTCCATGGAACAAGGTACTCCTCACTCTCTTTCTAATGTTTTGTCTTACCATCATCTTTCCTCTGCACATCGAGTCTTTGCTACTAACCTTTCTGTCCACAAAGAACCTACCTCTTTCACATAGGCTGTCCAAATCCCCGAATGGAGAGATGCCATGCGCAAAGAAATTGATGCGCTCCAAAGTAATCACACATGGAGCCTCATACCCTTACCTCATAAAAGACCTATTGGCTGCAAGTGGGTCTATAAAATCAAGCTTAAAGCTTATGGCAGTGTTGAAAGATACAAGGCAAGACTTGTTGCCAAAGGTTATAGTCAAATCGAGGGCGTGGATTATCGTGAGACATTTGCACCGGTGGCTAAACTCACCACCGTCCGCGTACTTCTTGGTCTCGCCTCTCTTAAAGGTTGGTATCTTCATCAACTTGACGTGAACAACGCTTTTCTCCATGGCGACCTCACTGAAGAAGTATACATGAAACTTCCTCCCGGATTTGGAGGAAAGGGGGAGACTAGAGTTTGCCGGCTGCACAAAAGTCTCTATGGTTTGAAGCAAGCTAGTAGGCAGTGGTTCATCAAACTCTCTATGGCACTCAAGGCAGCAGGATTCACTCAGTCATGGTCTGACTATTCCTTGTTTGTTAAAGCTCATTCCAGGAAGCTCACTGTGTTACTTGTGTACGTTGATGATGTGATCTTAGCAGGCAACAGTTTGGAAGAAATCACAGCAACAAAATTGTTCCTTTCACACCGATTTAAGCTCAAGGACCTTAGAGAGCTCAAGTACTTTCTTGGCATAGAAGTGGCTCGGTCAAGAAGAGGGATGGCACTTTGTCAGAGAAAATATGCATTAGAGATACTAGAGGACACTGGATTTCTTGGTGCAAAACCTTCTTCATTCCCAGTCGATCAAAACATATCATTGACTCAAGAAGGAGGTTCTCATTGATCCCTCTCAATATCGGCGTCTTGTAGGCAGATTAATATATCTGACCATCACACGACTAGACTTAGGTTATGCCGTGCACATCCTAAGCCAGTTTATGGAAAAACCACGGCAGCCTCATCTAGCAGCAGCTCATCAAGTGCTTCGATACATCAAGAAAGCACCAGGTCAGGGTATTCTTCTCCCATCTACAGGAAAAATTGAACTCATTGCTTATTGCGATGCAGACTAGGCGCGCTGCAAAGATACAAGACGTTCCATCATTGGTTATTGTGTGTTGTTAGGAGATGCACCAGTTTCTTGGAAGACCAAGAAGCAGAGCAATGTGGCTCGATCCAGCGCTGAAGCAGAGTATCGTTCCATGGCAACAACAAGCTGTGAGGTGACTTGGCTCAAAAGCTTGCTCAATGACTTGAGAGTGAAGCAACTCAATCCGATCAGAATGTACTGTGACAACCAGGCTGCATTACACATCGCAACCAACCCGGTTTTTCACGAAAGGACAAAGCACATCGAGATCGACTGCCATGTAGTTCGTGAGAAGATTCAAAGAGGTTTGCTCAAAGCTGTGCACATTGGAACCAAGGAGCAGCCAGCGGATTTATTCACTAAGCCGCTTGGATCAGCTCACTTCAGTACACTACTTCGCAAGTTGGGTGTAATTGATATACATTCCAACTTGAGGGGGAGTATTAAAGGAAAGGATCCTACTGTATCTTAACTATTCAGTAGATAATTGATAAGAGTTGTAATCCCTTACTCTCAGGAATTATAGTTTCCTTGTACAGCTAGAGTTAGGGTTTCACCCTTCTAAGGTTTGTGTATATATACCGATATAATTGCACACCATTGAATAAGAATACAAGCTTATTCCAGTATCAAATTCTTTATGTACGTCTTGAAGTCTACTAAATAATTAAGCACATTTCAGACCGTATTGTACCGAAGATTTTTAATAAAATTCAACATATTGTTTCCAAGCATGCATGAAGACGAGTCCATGTTTTAAACAGTAACAAACATAATCCGTAAATTATCCTTATACCGATACACGTTTGTCAATGTTTAACACTGAGTATATATACATACATACAACTGACCAGTATAATAGAAGAAGAATTGAAGCCACTTATAATAACCATGGTTCGATTAGTTTAACCAACCCCATTCAGTGGCTGTTATTCACAAGAAAAAGTGGGATGAAGTCATGAAACTTAAGTGGGACAATTAATCTAAATGGAGACACCAAAAGACCTGAAGTTGACAAGCTCTTACGCAATTAGTACCTTCAGTTAGGTTAAAGTGATGACGATTCTTGCCACACAAACGAATTATTAACTGGGCATTTTTTTCCACACAATGTCAATGTCGAGTATATCATGCTCGAGATTTGCTGTCATTACCAAATTAGCAGTTAATCTTATTATGGTGGGAGTGTGGGACAAAAAAATTGCAAGTTTGTGGCCCTCGATACATAATCCTTGAATAAAATCTAAGCAGTAGATCTATTTCTTGGTTTAGTTTTATGGTAGGGTGAATGGGTGATGTATGCACCAAATTAAGATGTGGATGTTCATCATTGATAACTAACTAGCTATAGCTAGTAGTTAGCTACTCAAAAAGGACAGAGTCATAGAGATTGATCACTGTGGCACTTCTGTTTTGTTCCAAGCCTGGCAACAGTGTGACTTCAGCCTTTGGGATTGTGCTAGAAAGTGTTATTATGGTGATTGATTGGTGATCGATTCTCTAGATTGGCATATCAACACTAGCGAAATACGTACTATGTATGTATTGATATCCCGTCACAAGAAAATTGACATAACACTAAGGGCAAGGTTTGTCCAAAAAAAAAAAAAAACACTTAGAGAAGGTTGTGATAAATTTGTTGATCCTTAGTATGAGGGAGCTCTATTTTACCGAAAACAAACAACAAACCTATAAACTCGCAACAAAAATAAATATTGAGAAGCCTCAACAAGCAGTCATTTACAAAGAGAGAAAACAGAGTAAAATCTCACCACGTCAAACTCTATAAATCTATTATCCCTCTATTTACTAATATATTTGCAACTCCGTTACCTTCTCTCACTTGTCATAACTCATAAGTTCGAAAATCTCCAAAAATAACACAATAAGCTTGTGAAACGGCTCGACACGTAGGGCTGCTCAGTGCCATCTCTGGCTTACCATATATGTTGAAGATATGTCTTTTCGATCTACTGAAAGAGAAATTAAATTAACTACTGATTAAACAACCCTAAACAAAACCTAATTGCTTTGAAACACCTAAACAACTTTAGTATATATCCACGTTGTTAGTGGATTATGTGCCCAATTAAGTTGCGTAAGCACACGACAAGCATATATAGCTTACTTTTATTCTATAGCATAATGCGTCAATATCCCACCGTAAATAATACAGGACAAACTACACTCCATAAACAACAATGCCACAAGAAGATTTGAAGAAGAACAAATCTACTAGAATTTCAAATGGGGTCTCGAATAAAAACTATGGGATCGTATATAAAATTCATCAGAAGAGAAAAAGGAGATGAAGAAGAAGAGGATCGATGATGATGAGCTTATCCTATAGAGGCCAATCAGTAGAAAGTGTCAAGTGTGATGCGAAGCTGGTAGGGAATTGAAGGGAAAGGTCTAGTTGATTGAGTGGGGGGAAAGTGGAGACAGTGGCATCAATATGGTACGTTAATTTGTCGGTACTTAAAATCAAATTGGAAAAAAATTGATATCAAATATGTGATGGTGGTAAAAATCCAAAGGGGCATGTCGATCAACAATATACTGATAGTCTGGTGCAGAATAAGTATTCGTTTTTCATCTTCATGAACAATATATTGTTGTGTTCTGTTTCTGCATTCGGACACAATTTAACGAAAATTAAACAAACTGTAATGGTGGTTCAATATGCAGAACCCAAAATAAGAAACAAGGAACATGTCACAAGAACAAAGAGCACAGCGACATCAACATCGAATCTCCGGCAAGCACCATGCACGTTGCGGCAAAACGAGGAATGAACGCCAGAAGTTACTCAGTTCATGCATGACATCAGAGTATCAGACTCCAAAATCAAAACCCTAATCAGCGAAACAGTTCCCAGACATGGCTGATCACCACAGTTATATATCTTTACCATTCTCGATAAGGGTTCTTTGTACTACAAGCACCAACTGACCAACATGCAATGATCAAAGTGAAACCCATGTTGATCTTATCTTCACAACAGATGTGACTTTGCTACTGTAAGTTCTCTCCACCACATAGAACAGTACAATGTGCATCAGTGCATGTACGACGATACCCCAGAGTTTCAGCTCAGATGAAACTAAAAGGGAATTCCAAAATATTCAAGTCATAGAATGCATATTCATGTGCAATTCTCCAAACCCTAAACCGATCTGCATATCTATGTATAACCGATCGTGTGGGATCTCTCCTCTAGATCTCCAACACGTAGTCGATTGGTAGCGAACCATTGGAGCTCAGCCGACATATAGAATGCCATAAACACAGTAGTTTAACTCCTATCTTGGTCCATGATCACATTCATCAGTCTATCTATAACTGTGCATCGGTGAGCAGTGAGCGGAAGACAGTTGCGAGGCAGAGAGGTGGGTAAAGGGTCGTTTCCTTACTTTGTTATGGCGACTGAGTTTGATCGAGTTGACAAGCCATGGCAAATGGGGCAGTGCCGGCCGGCTCCCTAAGTGGGTTGGTCCACCGGCCACCCCACGCCAGCGACTGAGCGAGAGCTTGCAGAAGCAAATGTGCATAATCATTTCTCATGTTAAATCTAGTCCCCTCTAAATTCCTAAATGATGCAATTATATAAGTATATTTTGTAAACAAAATGGGCAGCTGTTAAATCTAGTCCCCTCCGTACGCACCACCTTCCTCTCTCATGTGTCTGCATATATTATCCTCATTGCTACAACCCTGAAACAACTACAATTTAGACTCGGCACATATACAAACCATTGCAGCCATGGCTGGATCGTGTTCATATCTTTTGCTTCCCTCTTTATTCCTTTGTTGTTTTCCTCTAATGCGTAGGTCCCTAAATTTCCAACTTCGCACTCTCAATGGATTTTTTTGTTGTTTAATACTTTAATAAGTTGTTTTTCTTTTACTTTTACTTGTTTTCTAGCTTGCACTGCTTGCACTACAAATACGAAACTTTCACTATTTATATAGTGGCATGAACTCATATTTCATCATATATATGCATGCATATACCCACCAAAGCAAAAACAAAGAAAAACGAAAGCTTGTTACATGTCTTGCATGACGTTGCTAAAGATGATTAATTTTGTTGGGAATGCTCTTTATATATAGATCAACCATGCGCCCTTACTGATATTTATCCTGAGTTTGCTTTAGAATTTAAAAAAAAAATACTAATTTTCAGTGGAGAAGCACCTAAGGTCCTAAACCATGCATTGTTCATATAAAGGGAGCTAAGGGATAGAATGAGAACTGTTTTAAAATATGAGATACAGAAAGATTTGCGTCTGGAAGTAGCTGTCCTCTGGCTCTGAGATTTGGCCAACACTTTTTTACTCGATCTAATCTTCTTCAACCATTCATCGTTGTTCTTTTAAAATTGCAAGTAGGTTTCAACAAGAAAAAAGTTGGCCACAAAACTAAAGATTGGAAATAAACAAGAATACTCAACTATTTTCATATCAGTGACTGGCTAGCTACCACTTATATTTTACTTGTATAGGGATCGAGGACTGATCATATATAAATATATATAGAGATAGTTAGATTTACAACAGTTGTTTCATTATGTTTTAGCCAAAACCTGTTACGTCATGAAAGAAATACACTTGGAAGAGGCATAAACCTTTCGATTCACATAATAGATAGTGGTGGAAGCTCAAGTTAATGATTAATGGCTTTTATATCCTATGAATCCACACAAGGTCTCATATCACATTCAATAGTAGTTTATATGGTATATAACAGACTTTTTGGAATAGTGCCATCTAGTTCCCTTCCAATCATCACAACAACTTTGCAATGCTTAATTATTATTATTTTTAAAACTAACCTAAATATTATGTTAAACAGTAACAATTTCATCGAAAATTATGTGTCCCGGCCAACACCTATTACGTGATCTCAATTCTATAATCTGTAATATTCATTTAATGGTATTCGATCATCAACTTACATATATTTGGTAGTCATGTTTATTTTCATGTCAGGGAAAACAAGCTACCAAGAAAAAATCTTGCATGTTGATGCTAGCTCTGAATTCATTCTCATAATTTTCATACCATTTTATATAGCTTTTAACATGAATCTTTTAAAAAATGACCCGATTAGTTGGTGATTGGGTTTTGTTCACTGGATTAGGACGTTTGCACTAATTTGGTCTACTACTGGTCTGAAATTTCCACTAATTTGGTTGCTTATCTCAAATTAATGGACGAATATTATGATCAAAACCTCTAGATCATGAATCTTTCTCCCGCATGACAAGAAATTCTATCTTTGCAATCCCCTTTGCAATTTTGTCTACACATGTAATGAGCTAATTAAACAACGAGAATCAAGCTACGAAACAAAGAACCGTGTTGCCAAATAGGGTCATATAATCATATATACTTCAGGAATCTGCATGCTCAGTTAAACTGATTAGTTATTTTAAAAGGGAAATGGATATTGGGCGGGGGTTTAGGTATTTGATGCTAACAATTTAGATAATTTACCTAGATGGGTCCAAGGGTTGAAGTCTAGAAGTGCTCATTGAGTCATCATTTTTTTCTTAATCAAAATCATCAACATGATCCATCACAAACTGATTTACCTTCTAAACTAGCTTTCATTGCGTCACGGGTGAAGGTGTTGAGTAAGTGAGCTCTGCACTTGTAATTTGCGTCTGAAATTGGCTCGAATCCTCAAAGTTGACCTTCAACTCCGGCTTCTCCGTTTCTTAATTCGTAAGGAGCGGATTTCACGCACCATCAATATGCAAATCACCCGATTGGAGATGTAAAGATAGAATAAGGACCTCAATTTCTTCCTATGGTATTAGAAAGTTGATCTTGTGTATCTTTCATATTATGAATGTAATTCTTTGTGATCATATTTCCTATTGTAGTCCTTAATTGTAGATGTTGTAAAGATTGTTTCCTATGTAGTCCTTAATTGTAGATGTTATAAAGATTGTTTCCTATTATAGTCCTTAATTGTATATGTAATCAGTCAAGTATCAATAGAATTTTTATTAGGGCTGGGTACTTAGTACCGGAATCCTGATCCCGTACCGGTCCCGTCCTGAAAGTTAGCGGGACGGGACGGGATATGTTTTGAAAATGGCAATCCCGTCCCGTAATATTAGAATACTTGATTTTAATCATTTTATACTTGATTTTTTAGGTTGCATGGTGTTACAATGCACTCAACCACACTCAATTTGGTCTAAAACTATACTTTTAATTTCATTCCTGTTTTTTTTTTTTTTGCTTGTGTGATTTTGGATATTTTTAGTTGTTGTTTGAAGGTTAATATTTAATATGGGATGTTTAGCACTTTTAAAGTGGGATGTAATTTAGCACCTATGCACCTATGTTCTTGTTGATTTTAGTACTTTTAATTTCATCAATGTTCTTTTTTTTTGCTTGTGTGATTTTAGATATTTTTTTTTCATTAATTTCATTAATGTTGTTTGAGGGTTAATTTGTCGGGATCGGGACGTACGAGATAGATTTTTAAAAACACATTCCCATCCCGTCCAGGCCCGTTTTTTATTTTCGGGACGGGACGGGATTCACCAAATCCCGGCCCATCCCGTCCCGTGCCCAGCCCTAATTTTTATCCTAGCCAAACTATCTATCTTTTATGGTATCAGAGCGGGTTACCCACGTTCACGTGTGAATGCATAACGGCCACACAAACTTCACGTCACCCCAAATGTTGTTCACGTGTTAGGCTTGAAAATTCACCACACGTGCGGGGGCGCCAATTGGTTTTGGAAAGTAGTCTAGGGTTCACATTCAAAACCAATTAGTGATGGGTGAAGTGGCCCAAACTCTTATAAACCATAAGTAAGGTCCATTTTTCCCGATGTGGGATTTATATCTCAACATATGGCATTTTCATTTTTTGATCAGATTAGGTTAAGCATTCATAGCTTAAATTTCGGATCCTCACATCTTGTGTTTGAAACGTACATTTGAACTAGTTTTTTGAATTTCAATTTTGTTAATGGCGTTTGCATATCTATATATATATATACACACACACATACACACACATGATAGTGTCACACATATGATGACTAGATCAAAATAAAAGACCGAAATTACATAATAAGTGTTCGGTTCACTTGCCATAGTGGGTACAAGAATTTTCACACACCAACCTTTCTCTCCTCTAAGAGCAACTTTAGCAGACTCTCTATTTTAGATAGCATGTTTAGTTTTTTTTTTTTTTTTTTTATTATTTTTTGGAGCTCCAGCAGACTAGCTAAAGTTTAGCTATTATGACTTTTAGCTATCTCGCCAGCTAAATATAGAGAGCGAAATGACACAGATGAGACTAGCTATAATTTAATACATTCCTTGTAAGATATTTTATGTGATATATAACTATATTTAAACTATTTTATCTTTATTTAAAGAATAATATTGATGTAATGCTAGCTAAAATAGAGAGCATTGATACAACCGTATTTCTAAAGTTGCTAGTCAAAATGATATTTTAGCTAATTTGACTAAAATTTAACTTAAAAATAACTAGCATTACTAAAGATGCTCTAACCCATCGATGTGACCTAAAAAAATTTATCCAAAACTTACATGTATTCATAAATGCATGCACAGTCACGTATAGTCATAGATACAAACACACAGTCATAATAAACATCACCAATCAACTCAAATATAAGATGGTCTCACTCCCAGCTATTACCACCACAATCAAAATGATGAAATAGTTATATAGGGTCCATGTGTTATATGCAATATTTATGCATATATCTTCCTCCATATTGCTACATTGCACACACTTGTAGTTGTCATTTCAATAATTGTTTTTGCTTATGTACGTAAGCCCCTGAACTGTTACTCTAATTGTTGCTAATTTTGGCCCACTATCTCTTCTCCATCTCCTCCTATAAAAACCCTTTCACTTCTTCATGCTGTCATCCCATGCCCTCCAAACCCTTTGCATTATCAGTACAAGATATCCTTCAAGTACTGAATTGGTTATAAAGCCTAGCTAGCTACCCTTAAAAACTCAGAGCCATGCTTTCTGAGATTTCAGGAATTCACTACCTGACTACACCTGAATTCCAGCTTCCAAATCCTGCAAACTTTGGCAATATAATCATGCAGGACAACTTACCAAACTCCTTCCATTTCAATGAAGCATCAGTCTACAGCAACTTATTCCAAACTCAAATTCCTCCTCCTGGGCATGATCAATTGTTCGCTACTCCGATGCAGTCCTCGAGTCTCAGCAACAACTCCAGTACCTCCGATGAAGCCGAAGAACAAGTGCAGCAGCTGAGCAACATCATTGATCAAAGGAAGCAGCGGAGAATGATATCAAACAGAGAATCGGCTCGCAGATCACGGATGCGGAAGCAGAAACACTTGGATGAGCTCTGGTCGCAGGTGCTTCGGCTTAGAACCGAAAACCACAGCTTGATAGACAGATTGAACCATGTGTCCGAGAGCCATGACAAGGTTCTTGAGGAGAATGCAAAGCTCAAGGAAGAAGCATCGGATCTTCGACAAATGCTCACCGAGATCCAGATCAGCACGGCCTTGAGATCGACAGAGCTGGAAGTAGATGTGCCCTGCAGCACAACTTCAAGCACCGACTTGCTCCATTGAGATGAGATCATTGATATCACTGTTCTAGCTAAGCTCTCCATTATAACTACTAGCAGCTACTAGCTAGCTAGTGTTCCTTTTATTTACTATATATAATTGCTAATCCTACGTTTTTTTCCTTCATCGATCGCTTTATTGTATGGGAGTAAAAAAACATAAGGCCTTGCAGGATCGCACTTAACAAGCTAAGCCACCATCTTATCTGCACAACTTGGCTAATACATCATCTTAATTTAAACAAAATCAGATACTCCAAATTTAAACTAAAACCAAGTACTGCTTATAACCACCTCTCGCCGCATAAGTATATATCTAAATAATGTACTTGCAGAAGTCATGCAGCTTTACCAAACACCGAATCACGTACAGCTTGTCTTATTTTTCTTTCTCATTTGATTAATAACCCTACGAACGACTTGAAAACTAACACAAGGAACACGAAACAGCGCTTCGAATTTCGAAAATCCGAAAATGGTTACAACGTTCAGATCAAAACTGTTATATGAATATAAGTACAGACCTTGTCCAACGTACTGAATTCTGGGGAAGATGTAGAGCAAGATGAGGAAGCTTGGTTAGTTTTTGTGTGGAGTCGGTGGCTTTGTGGGAAGCTTGGTACACTGAAAGGTGCAGTTTTGCAGAGGACAAGATGTGGTGGATGTGCTGGTGCTAGCTTGTATGGTGACTCATCATGTTATACAAGAGAAACAAGACATTGAAAAAGGTGATCCACTAGCCTAAAACACCCAGGAATATATGTGGATTCATGCCTTTGAAACAATTGTGATGGCATCAATGCGCCTTGTCTAACATTGTTCCAGCCATTGTTATCATGAATTGGAAACCTAGCTACCAAGAAATTGGCTACACTTCAGGTGTTGCTTGAACAGTGCCTTCACATTCTTTTGATGTAGCACTACTGTTTACATATGCCATATAATGCAGCTAGTGCCATTACCATTTCTAAAGCAGTTTCACAATTGTGGAATATGCAATTTCTAGAAAGATAAAAACACCGGGAAAATGGTAATGGATGAGGCATATTTGACATCCTTATTATATTGTTGACCTAGAGCTATACCTATTGGTCTCCTTCACATTAGCTCTGCCCAGCATTTTGACAATTTTTCTATGTTCTAATCCCAACCGAATACCACAAATTAAGATAAGCGGCATTGATTAATGACAGTGAGGAGGACAAACTTGGACAATTAATTGAGATAAGAGTAGTGAGAGACAAGCCGAAAACTCAAGTGGAAGAACACAATCATGACACACACGCATCCGATGCATATACGAAACTACAGTATTATAAGGAATAATCCTATTATAACAAAGATTAAACTTTCCTAATGAAATGACTATGTGCATGCCTCATGTATGCAAGGAATGAATCTATTAATTTATCCTAACAGGGTGATCAAAACAAATGGGTTATCAAATACTATATTTTCCATGACTGATCGATACGTACTGATCAGCAATAGCTATGAAATTTTTAACAAAAAGGATGCAACGAATTTGCGCAATCCTTTATCACTTAAAAACGAATGAACTCTATTTGTATATCTTATCCAACCTATCTTTAATTAATTTGTATGTGCAAACAACTGCATGCAGTTGATACTGTTATCCTTGCATTTTATGGTAAATGTTTAGCCTTTTCAAGCTAGCTAGCCAGCTGCATGCCCCCTAATCTTAATTTAGACAACTCCTTTCTAGCATCAATTTGGAAAATTCTAATATATCATATGGTATAGCATGTCTAACAAAATGTGTGGTTTTCATTGATTAAAAAAGAAGCTAAATGACCATGTAATGCCATTTACATTTTCAAGAACCTCATGTGTCACATAATTAGACACATTTGTAATAAGTATGTCATACCGTTTGATATGAGAGACAAACCTAGAATCTTTGGTTCCAAAATCGACCAAACTGTCCACCACGTACCAAGTCCAGCACGTTGTCAGATACACCCGTACACTCGACAAATCCAGGTTGTGCGATATACAACGTATATACTTACAGAAAATTCTATAGTACTTACCCATATGTGATAACGCCATAACGGTACGGGTTCTCTCTATCACTACTATTTTGACTTTGTTAATATCCTTTTGTCAATGCCTTTTATTATTATGTGATTATCTTCTCCTAGGCTTTCTATTTATAACTTTTATTTTTATGTAAATTTGACAAAGTTTTTTGAATCTAAGGGCTAGAAGGCAGTCCTCACGCCGTTACTATTGATGAAACCGCGGAATATAAGGGGGGATATAAAACCTAAACCCCATAGTGTAAGAACACCTAACAATAATATTATGAGACCCTACACAACCTATGCATTCAAGCAAGAACCATTTAGTAAATAGTGCATCATTGACGACTCTATTTGCTTTGCATAAAACATGACGACATAATAAAAAGCTAAAACTCATATGGAAGAATAAAAGATTATGTATATCTGTTTCCTCATTATGCGAAGATTTCACTCTACCGTAAGGAGGCTGCGACTATTTGACTAAGCAATGAACTCGCTTCCTCAGTAAAACAATCATAGCACGTTGCGTGAGCTTACCAGGACATAGCCCACGTCACCCTATATTAGATGAGCTTGTTGATGGCATGAAGCCACAAAGAGTCTGCGCCGTTGCAGATGGAAAATTTGATAACAGCGAGGTACGTACGTATGTAGACATTTGCATGATTATGGCCAATGTGTTTTTAGGATTTCGTTTATTTACTATTTGGTTTGTTTACTAGGTCTTGAGTGAAGTATGGAATCAATCCTGTCATCAAAACACTGGAGGTGGTGTTATTTTATTTCCACAGGGGACGTTCATGGTGGCTCCGGTGATTTTACAAAGGCATTGCAAGGGACCGATGGAATTGCAGGTACAGGGAACCCTACAGGCTCCCGTCGATGTCCAATCTTCGGTTGGTGTGGATCATTGGATCACCTTCAGATATGTTGAGCACTTTGTAATTCATGGTGGTGGATTGTTGGACGGCCAAGGAGCCTCTGCTTGGGGCAAGAGCAAGGCACTTCCCACTGAGTAATCGTTGCACTTCTATCTCTAGCTATCTAGCTAGCTTGATACTTGAATGTGAATTAAACTCGTTCATGTCGATCATATGCCCGTAAGCTCGTCCATTTTAAGGAGAAACTTTGTCATGCACAGTGTATTTCAAAAGCAATCGATCAAAACTAGCCCTTCAGATTGATCCTAAAAATTAGGAACCATGCAGATCATGGTTCAAACGTAAGGATCATTTGAATGGAGCTGCCAAGAAAAACAGAAAATACATACATAAGTACTACTTATTGTTAGTTATTAATCTTGCGTTTCCCTTTCTATTCCTTTCAGACATTGAGCTTCGAGGTTCGATTTTGTTTCTCATGCAAGCATCCGTCACATAACATTTCTCAACAGCAAGAACACCCACATGAAAATTTTCACTTGCAATGCTGTGATAATTAGCAATATCAACATATCGGCTCCCGGTAACAGTCCCAACACTGATGGAATCAAAGTAAGTAATTCCAACAACACCCAAATCTCGGATTCAGTGATATCCGCAGGAGACGACTGCATATCCTTCCTTCCCAATTCAAACAACATCAACATTACTAGAGTTCACTATGGCCCTGGACATGGATTTAGCATCGGAAGCATTTCTAGTGGCACTGTTACTAATTTGAACATAAGAAACAGCAGCTTAGTTGGTACTCAAAATGGAGTGAGAATCAAGACAAAGGCTCATCCATCTCAGCCGGGCAATGTTGCATATATTACATTTGAGCACATTGAGATGGATAAGGTTGGCAATCCGATAGTCATTGATCAAAATTATTGCCCTGGTCACGGATGTAGCGAAAAGGTTCAGATTAAGCATGTTAAGTTTGATAACAATGCTAGCATATATACATGCTGCCTAATCATGCTATCGTAATATGTTTTGCTGCCTGCAGGAATCCTCGCAAGTTCAGATTAACAATGTTAACTTTAATAACATTTGGGGAACTTCAAGCACAAAGACAGCAGTTACTTTCAACTGCAGCCGAAGTAAACCTTGCTATGAGATACAGCTGAGAGACATCAACCTAAGCAAGGGCGGAGCTACCATGAGATGTGAAGGGGTCCCGACACCCCACCCCAGACATTTCTCTAACCCATGTAATTATGTTAAGCCATTAGAGAAGGGGTCACCTTCGGTGCGTTAACGCATCCATGCGTTAACCACATGACCTGTTGCTTCCGGTTTCTCGCCCCACAGTGACCTTTTGCTTCCGGTTTTCAAGCCACGTGATGACCTTCTCTACCCGGTTGGTCACAATTCAAATCCCAATTTCAAAGCACTGTTTCGCTCCCTCTCTCTCTCCCTCTCTTCCCCTTCTCTCGACCCAAAACCCTAATTCCCAATTCCCAAATTGAAATTCCCCTAAACTACTAGAAACCAACCCCTAAACCCTCTCTCTCAGGCCCTTCTCTCTCTCTCGAAAAACCCTTATTCCCCAATTTTAAATCTACATTAGTCATGGCTAGATCGAAGATCCGCGCCCAAAACCCGGCCTTTCCTAGCCGGCGGAGTCAGAGGCTTGATAAATTGGCCTCTTCTACCGAAACGGATGACACCTCCAATCCATCGAAGAGGGCTCGACCATCGCCAACTGATGGTGTAGATGCCTCTGCCTCTGTCTCTAACTCTGTCATCGACGTTCCCAGATCGTCGTCTGAGGCTGCGCGCATGAACGATTCCCAGCGTGGACCTGTATCTTCACTGGAAGAGGGCCTGATTCCCAAGACGGGGTTGGAACGAGGGGGCAACGAGTGTCAACCAATAGAGGAAGGAGACGAAGACGAGGAGGATAATGAAGATCACCGTGAAGAGGGAGAAGATCATTTTGATGATGCGAAA
>NC_020494.1:16638445-16737100 GCF_000184155.1 Fragaria vesca subsp. vesca | reverse complement strand
CCACCCTGATAAAGAGGGTTACTCGTCAGCTTCTATTCCGAGGGAAGTGCGCCAGCGGTCTACAAGGTAGACACTCGCACATCTCCGCACCGGTTCAAGAGTTTGATCGGAGAGTTCAATGAAGAGAAGTTAGCTGCTTGCAGGGAGCTCGGTTTTGGCCCTCTCTTGAAGTTGGCTATTACTAAGATGCACCTTTCCATTCTGAGGCTCATAGTCGATGCCACTAGCGCCTCAGATAAAAGTATAACTATGCATGGGACCAAGCTTCCACTCTCAGCCAATGATGTGGATAATGTGATGGGTTTGAAGAATGGCGGATCCCCGGTTGTCTTTGAGGGGCATGTGAAAGATTATATGAAGTTGGAGGCCACTGCAAATGAGATGGCGGGGCCTGACCACAAGATCCAACTCGCCAAGGTCGAGGCGTACTTGAAGGAGACGCAATTGGTGGATGACAAATTCAAGCGACTGTTTATTTTGTTCACCATGAGCACCATCATTTCCCCAACCGCTAGCCTTTCTATTCCCAAGAAGTGGCTGCTTTGTGCGAGAAACCCCGCGGACTATGCTTTGAAGAATTGGGCTGAGTATGTTTTCGATTCGCTGATGGCCGGCATTTCTGAATTTCAGCAAAGGGAAAACGGTGCAAAGACAAGTGGGAAATTTTGCAGCGGCTGCCTATTGTTTCTTGAGCTCTTCCATTTTGATTGTGTCGATCATGAGAAACACTTTGTCGATAGGTCTTTGTACCCAATTGAGGCATGGGGGGACAAAGAAGTAGGCAGAGTATTGAAATACATCAATCAGTTAGGGGGTATGCTTGACTCGCGGGTTGGTTGGAAGAAGGTTGGGGGGCATGTGCGCACGGACGATGTTGCACCCGGGGTTAGTAGGCAGGAGTTCGATTTGGCGATGGGTAGAGTCGGTCGATTGGAAGACCAAGTGCGCAACATAGGGGCAGAAATGGGGCAAGGTTTTGCTGCCATCATTAGTAGGCTCGACTCCATGGGTGCAGCAGGTCCATCAAAGGCAAAAGGGATAGGGAAGAAGAAAGAGGTATGACATGGTAGAGAGGCTGTAAAGGATGGCTCTGGTTTTCTGTTTTTCATTTCTTTTACAAATTATTGCTCTTTTTTATGGACCCCCTCTTTTATTCCTTTGTGTAATTAGTGTAATGTGTTGGAACAATGGAACCCCTTGAACAATGTTGAAATCCATAAGGCCACTTTGTTGTTGGTACGTGTAATGTGAGTATGTGACAACCCCCGAAAGCAATATTGTTGTGGTGGTGGTGGTGTGCGGAAATGTCATAAACAAGTGCATTGAAAGCACTTGTTTATGGTTGTGGTTGTGTGAACAGTGTCCTGGCCAGGTTATGGTTATGGTCATTAAAAGCACTTGGTTATGGTTGGTGATTTGGTGTTGTTTGGACATGTATAGCACTTGGTTATGGGGGAGGTTATGGTAATGGTAGTATATTTGTTTATTTTTCTCAAGTCTTGTCGTAGTATTGACCGTTATTATATTGTTTTGTTATAGGTACCGGTAGATTTGGACCGGTCACCGCCGAAAAAGAAAGTCACGGTCATCCTCTCGGACTCGACGTCGATTGTGAGCCCTGAGAAAAAAGATATCCCCTAATCTAATCCCTTTGAGGGGAAGAATAGAAGGATTAATATTGGCTCATTTCGTGTCTATGGTGATGGAGATGTGATTGACAAAGGCGTAGTTACAAACGTATGCGACCCATGCTCGGCCAAAGAACTTGTCGAGAAGATTGTGCTCAGCACAACCGGCGACATATGGGCTACTAGAAAACATATTAAGACACTACAACCAAACCAATGGGTTGTGGATGATGTCATCAACATGTTTTCGAACTATCTTAACCAAGAACAAAATGAGAGAGATAAAACTCCGAGGTCACACTTCTTGGATACTTGCTTTGCTCAAAAGATACAAAGTCATTTAGAGGGGGTAAGCAAAGGTCTTCTTACTGGTTTTCCGTCAAAGGAGTTTGGGTATGAGATCCCTCCAGAAAACAATTGTACAATGCGACAAGGTAATTCTTACCACCTATCCTGTTCGTTTATCAAATTAAGTTATTCATTACAAAAGTGTTTGACGTTCTTTAACGGCCCCTTCTTTAACATTCACTCTTACGTAAGAGGTGTAGACCCGTTCTAGATCGTGTCTACTTCTACTACAAACATTTTATCGTGCTACACGTAAACTTTCTGGGAATAAAACGCCCGTTTTGAAATAGTACCTACTTCGCTTACAAACATTTTATCTTGCGAAATATAGACTTTCTGGAAAATTGTCTAATTTACTTACAAGCATTTTATCGTGAGACGCGTAGACTTTCTGGAAAAAAACACTCAATTAGAAAAAGTATCTACTTCTCTTACATTCATTCTTCCGTACAAAGTGTAGACTTTCTGGGAAAAAAACACTCAATCTGAAAAAGTATCTACATCTCTTATATTCTTCCTTCGGTTATCAATGTAGACGTTTTGGAAAAATGTCTGCTTCTCTTACAAACATTTTATTGCGAGAAGTGTAGCCTTTCTGAAAAAACAAAACACTCCTTGGATTCCTTGGATTCTTACATGTGTGTCCCCATATGTGTCACCCTCCACGCAGTTGTTCATACCAGTAAATCACAACCAAAGCCACTGGTTCCCATTGGTGTTGCGTCTTTATCTTGGGAGGGCCGAAATATGGGATAGCCTCCCACATGGATTCCACACTCGTTCGGAAATATGCAAAACTATTGTGAGTATTGAACTTTGCTGAACTTTGTACGCCCCCTCTCAAGTTTTCAGTTTTTCTGTGCCTTTGTAATAGATTGATTGTGCAGCTTCAAGTATTGGACTTTGCTGCCGGGGATATGGAATTCAAGTTCAAGAAGAGGCTCTTTGCACAATTTGAACTTTACGACCCGCCTCACCGTCCAATACAAGTAAATGGTGATGATTGCGGTATATATGTGATCATGCACATGAAACACTTCGGATTAGTATGGTGGACCGAGGTAGGTTTGCTTTCTTAGATGATTCTTATTTTTCTGGTCGACGTATCACTAATGGTAATCTCTGTTGTTAAATGCAGTATGACTCGCACACTATTCGCATGAAGTTGATGATTGAGTTGGTGAGGAACAAATATTACCAATTATGGCCCACAATTGAGAGTAAAGTCAAGAAACAACTTTCTTCCCCACCGCATCACAACCGTCAACAAACACAGAAGAAGGGCAGTGTCAAGAACCCAGCTCGCCGATTGTCCACGAAGAGGCGTCCATCAGATGTTCGTCGCAGTGGTTAGAACAAGTAGGACAAGGTTGTACGTTTTTTTTTTGGGCATCATGAGATTATGTCATTTAGGGCAACACATTTCCCCGAATATAGGTCATTTTGTGGGAACAACACTCATCTGAATGTAGAGTGTAGTCTTAGAATTAGGTCAGCAAGCTTGGGCAGGACTTTGAAAAAATGTAAGGATGTGTATCATGAAGCCTATGGACAAATTTGACAAGAGAATGAAAAATATTCAGAGGTCTACTATTCTGTAGACTCTCGATTGGAGTGAGAAGGGGTTCTACTACTACTACTTACTCGAAGACACGTCAACGTGGGTTAAAAACCACGTGAGTTAAGGTAAGCATCGCGTAGATAGATGCCTACTCCGTTCGCAACACCCACGTGATTTTTAAGTATAAATCATTTCACAGGGTAAAACCCACCGTGATACCAAGTAAAATGCCGGTTTTGAACTATTTTACCAAGGAGTATCGGAATTTGAACAGTAGGTCAACTATGTTACGACATCATGTCTACAAGATTCGCGTAGACAGCCTCGTCGCTGTCGTAGACCTTCTGGAAAAATGTGATGAACGAGGTTTACGTTTCCCGCGACGAAAGGGTTAAATGCTTTACGACAAACGTTTACAACTCTCCCGTTCGTAGTGTAAACTTTCTGGAAAATAGATTAATTCATAGGGCAGGTGGCAACCAAGCCCACCTGTCCCCACTCTGGACTCACCCCAAACCGCCACTTGTTAACCGAACGAGGTCTACTTTATGCGCGACCATGGGGCTACATTTGTTACAACCCTGGTCTACATGCATTACATTATATTGTCCGTGCACAACGTGGGCTTTCTGGAAAATAGGTTCTGCCACAAAATTGGTAGCTTAACCCCGCCGGTCCCCACATTGGAACTCCCCCCAAACCGCCACGTGTTCCAATACGAGGTATAAACCCTGGCACTTGTCCTTTTCCTTGTCATGTGGCTCAAACCCTAAACCCTAAACCCTAAACACTAAACACTAAATTTTAAAACGACAGGTCCAAGTCGAATGCGAAATTTTTATCGTACCATGATTGTTACCGACGCGTATTAGTTATTGCTAACTATATGAGATATATGTATATCATTAATTAATTTGTTCGTTCAAGCTACGGTAACCTACTATTATGTGTATTACGTCAACGTGAGTGATTGGTGCTCGATCACCGTGGTCCGTATCCGACCTTAAATTTCTAAGTGATCATGGTCCCTGTTAAATGTGATAGTCATTCTTAGTAGCCATTGATGTATTAGATCTCGGTTGGCAACCCTACTGATCATTCACTCTACGTATATCAAGTTTGAATAGTAGGTCAACTATGTTACGACATCATGTCCACGAGATTCGCGTAGACAGCCTTGTCGCTGTCGTAGACCTTTTGAAAAAATGTGATGAACGAGGTTTACGTTTCCCGCGACGAAAAGGTTAAATGCTTTACGACAAACGTCTACGACTCTCCCGTTCGTAGTGTAAACTTTCTAGAAAATAGATTAATTCATAGGGCAGGTGGCAACCAAGGCCACCTGTCCCCACTCTGGACTCACCCCAAACCGCCACGTGTTACCCGAACGAGGTCTACTTTATGCGCGACCGAGGTTTCTAAGAATAGTTTTTGTTTAATGACGATGGTTTGTCCCCTGGCTTGTCCACATTGTGAGGCCCAAATAACCCCACTAATCCCCATTTTGGAAGGCCCAAACTCGTTCATCAATGAAATGCGCGTTTTAAAGGAATGGGTTCGCCAAACAATAAGTGAACAATTATACGGCATTGGGTCTACAGTTCTTTCATACTCTTTGTTGTTCGAAGGGTAGATGTCCTGGAAAAATGCGATGAAATAAGTCTACTATTGTTGTTGTTCTACCTACGTTGTTGTCAACTACTGCCTATTTTTTTTACACATATCTTTCCGTTTTGAGTGTAGGCTTTCTGGGGAAGTGGTTTTCATTACTCTACATTGTTCTCAAAGTACATTCACGTTGTTTAACTGTCTCATGTCGTGAACAATGTTGCCGCTTCGTTAAGTATCTCATTACAAAAGGGATTACATCAGAAGTACATCAGTCGCTACTCATTGTTACTGGGTGCCGGAGCGTTTTTGCATGATCGTGCTGTGTGGCCAGGCCCCTTGCCCTTACCACAATGATAAACTTTCTTTGCAGGAGTGGATACAGAAGGTGGGTTGTCTTCTCCCACACTTTGTTGCGCTGCCGCTTCCCTTTCTTTCTCCTTCCTTTCCCCACATGACTGGATATTGTGGCCTGCTCCCTTGCAATAGCTACAAGTAATCGGTCGTCGCCCTGTTTCCTGATTCTGGTTGCCTTTCTTCTTAACGACTACCGGATCTCGTATAACACAGCCAGTCCTCTCAGGCTGGGGGTCACACACGTGCACCTGCTCATTATCTTTGACGACACCTTCCATTAATGCGGTCAGCCTGGCTATCTCCTTCTTCAACATACTATATCCTTTTGTGGTCTTTGAAGCATGAGAACACATCCGATTACAATCACCTGTCAATGCACCGAACCTACTGACCTCCAATGCTTCTTTATCCATATTTTGTCCATCTGGATATTCAATATCACACACACTCCCAGCGTTCCGCGTCCATCTTTTCATTATGAGTGACCTGGGAATTTTTGACATGTTTCTTGTTTCATCAACATGAACATGTGTCGGCATGGGACTCCCTTATACTGAAACATATTACAAGTACACACCATGATTGGGGGGAGAACCGCCTCCTCCAGGGCTTCTTCATCTGTAGTTAATCTCCCGTGGTAGTACACAACCTCGTGCACATATTGTTGCCGCTTGAAATTTGCTATTTTGTGCACTGAATGGTCATCCTCAGCGGCAGCTTGGAAACCTTTTGTGACCAAGAATTTCTCCTTCATTATCTCTTTCTTAACCCACTTGTACACATCGTATGTGTAAGTGGAAGCTGCATGTCCCTCCAGATCCTCCAAGTGAGTCTCGATGACAGGAAAGGAGTTCATGGTGTTGAAATCATCCCTCACTTGATTATTCCTCTGTCTCATATGTGCTCGGTCCATCTGCGGAACGATGTCCACCATTTTCTTCTTCCCGGCCCCAAGAGTGTCTTTGACAAAATTATTCATGCTCTCACTCCTCTGAGTGCTTCTCATGCCGGCCATGTGAACATCTCCAAAAAATTCTTGTGCCCACAATTGTCGTCTCCCATACATCCAGGTGGTCCAGAAGTGGTTGCGCAGCTCAAATTCTTGCAACATAACTTCCCACATTTCCTCGAAATGCTGTACGGTTTGAAACTTATTCATGCACCCGTTAAAAGCTTTTTCCGCGTCTTTCGAGTTCAAGTTTGTATGGGCGTTTCTGGAGAGGTGCCAGCTACAAAGACGGTGCCTAGCTTCCGGCATGACTTGTCCAATCGCAATATGCATGGACTCAGCCCCATCCGTGATCACAGCAGTTGGCTTTTTCCCCTTCATTGAATCCAAGAATGTACTCAACAACCAAGTATATGTATCCGCAGTTTCATCCCCGAGAATGCCAACCCCAAACAAGATATCCCCCGATGATTATTCGACCCAACAAACAAAACTAATGGCCTACCGTAAACATTTGTATTGTACGTGCTATCGAACACCAACACATCCCCCAACACATATAATCAACATATGTACGTTCCCGTCTCGCCAAAATATGTTGACTAATCTATCTTCGTCGTCCACACTGAATCGGCAGTAGAAGTGGGGGTCTTTTGCTGCAAGTGCGCTCATGTAGCTTAAAGCGCCTTCAGAATCACTTTCAAAAGGGGTGGTGCGTCGTTGTTGGTCGAGCTTGTTATATAAGTCCTTCCTTGTGAATCCAACTGTGATGTACCCCCCTGATTGCTCCACCATATACTCAAACGCATGACATGGTCGGATTGAAACTTTGGTCATTGTGTTTGTATTGCCCAATGCTGCTTCGTCGACATTCCGGTGTGAACGAATGAAGGCGGCTTGTCGTGGGTTTGCACACTGATGAGAATGGTCTTCATCAAAGGCTCTCACCGCGTAATAGCCTTCATCTACCATGTAATTCACTCTGACCTTCGCCATGCAACCTTGCCTTGTCAACTTCCGACGATTACGACCACTCCCATCAGTTTCGCGATCGAGCCACTTTTTATCTCGATAACCTTGCTTGTTGCAAACCCACTGTCTCCTTCGAAGCTTACCCTCAAACAATCCTCCTCTTGTGTCCCTCCTTGGTTCGAAGCCAATTGCCAACGCATAGGAATAATAGAATTTCTCGGCTTCCTCTAGTGTTTTGAACGTCTTAGCCATGACATCTTCAACTGTCAACTTTCGGTAGTCTAAGACATCCTCCCAAGACACTTCAAGGTCAATAGGCTCGTCAGTTTCGTTATCTTCGGTGTCGGAAAGATGAATGGCCTCTTCAGTGTCGTCTGAAAGATGAATGGACTCTACGGTCTCGGAAGCCTCCATGGCAAGATTTGATGGCACTGTTTTGTGAAGAAGAAAGAAAAAAAAGTAAGAACAATAGCCCAGAAAGTCTACATGTTTTTCGTCTTCTGCGTTGTTGGACATGTAAACCTTCTTCGTAGTAATAGTAGACCTGTGAATACTCCCAAGACACTCGTATGAGCATATGATCAGTTACCCATAACCCAGAATACTATCAATGAAAACCCACAAACTCATAAGTAGGATTCGATGTTAACCTCTGTTGCAAATCCGAGATAGAGGAGAAGGGAAAAGATATGAAATCTTGATCTCTCTGCGGGGTTTCTCTCTCTGCTACCACTTTTGTTCTCAATGCTCCGATGGATACCAAATTTGGATGAGAAGAACTGAAAGAGATAAGAGTGATAAGAGTGCGAAGGGGAGAGAACAAGAGAGAGGAGAGAGGGCGGGCTGTTGTGTTGTTTTGAATTTGAATTCAAAACGGTGGAGAAGACCTGAAGAGCAGGTAGCCCGTTTCCCCCAAACCCATTCAACCGGTTGCAGCCCGTGGTGGACCAGCTCAACCAGCCAATCACAGGTCTACAACGCATTAACGCATGGATGCGTTAACGCACCGAAGTCTACTCCATTAGAGAAATAGAAGAAAATCTGCTCATTTAACAACATTGGAATCCCCCTTAGGGAATATAATTCATGCATTCATAAACAGAAAACCAATAGTTTAGGAAGGAATTACTGGCTAACATTAAAACATAGAGATAATTAAAATAACACACTATTAACTACTTACTTATTATTCATTGATCATACATTGAAATTTTATTTTTCATGATATGATAACGGTAAATCATGACTAAATCTCAACCCTCCCTAACTTTAAATCCTAGCTCCGCCATTGAACCTAAGTGTTGATGATGGTGTACGGTGTACCTGCGAATTCGTTGTGTTCGTATGTGGATGGCAAAGCTATGGCAAACAAAACCCTCCTTCTTGCCTATAAATTAAGATACCGCGCGCTGGGTAGCTAGCAGTCCCTTATGCAGATAATTAAGCATGCTAGCATCTGCTAATCTGGCTCCGAAATTCTTGTTGTTTATGCTGTAAATTACTAAATGCACATGGAACTTGACCGAACCATAAACCGTAGTAACCCTCATCAAACACCAATATATTGCAATGTTCAAGCTAGGGTGTTCTGAACGTATTTTGTGTTATTGCAATGTTCAAAATAAAGATAGATCTAAAACAAATGAAAATAAAGATCGATCTTAAAGCCAAGAATCTGGTATATTCTCTGTTAACTTATATTCATCAAGTTCATCTTGTGTTCTAAAGACAAGACTATTCTCTTTACCTTCTATATATATATATATATATATATATATATATATATATATACACGGAGCTTTTCAGGTGCGGACGTCCGCACCAAACTTTTTGGTGCGGATTTCCATTTTTTGCACCACTTCCCGATCGAATTTTCTCAAACTTCCTTCTAGACATATCTAGATCATCTTGTGTATATCATCTTTGCAAAATTTCAGCTAATTTGGTGATCGTTAAGACCCTCAAACTTGCGTTTTTCTATTATATGTCTGAACCGGACAGAATTCTGTCCGTCGGTTTTGTAACGCAAGTTTGAGGGCCTTAACGATCACCAAATTGGCTGAAATTTTGCAAAGATGATCTACACAAGATGATCTAGATATGTCTAGAAGGAAGTTTGAGGAAATTCGATCGAGAAGTGGTCCAAAAATGGAAATCCGCACCAAAAGTTTGGTGCGGACGTCCGCACCTGAAAAGCCTTGTATATATATATATCATACAACTGACTGAAACCTTTTATTTTATGTTAAACAACCTGATGGTGGTAGGAGATCATTGTAGAAAACCAAATTTTAGATAACATTGAGGGATTGAGTATCACAAATTCATAGGAAATTCTTGTTCTTGTTGCCGATGAAAAGGGTAGAGTGACTGGATATATAAGCCTGGATAATCACCATGCATTGAACTTCATGTGATAACAAACATCTCAATTCCAGGGTTTCATAAATCAAATTCAACACAAACCTTCATTTTCCGTTATCAACGGGATTTCCCAAGATTTACACAACAGAAAGTAAAGAGGATAATATTAGCTCGCTAGTGATCTTACGGCTCAGTACTAGTGCTGATATCCTGTGTGTATATATAATCTGTGTGAGCAACCATCGACCTTCTCATCAAACATTCCTCGCTTTTTAAGCCCTTGCAAGCATCATCATCATCATAGATATCACTCAAGCTTGCTCCACTCTACATATTCAAAGATCAAAAATTGTAACGAACTTAATTAATTACTATATAATTGTGAAGCAAAGTAATTATGAGAAATTAAAAATTCAAGAACGGAAAAAACGACTTACAGCAGGTGATGAGGATGTTATGGAAGTTGAAGAAGATGACAGAATTGGATCAGATAGAGGCAAAACGGGGGTTGCAGGCATTGGTCTGGCTTCCACCTTTGAAAGTAGAAGTAAAACCAGAACGAAGAAACTAAGGCCAATATTTGCCATTGGTTTAATCTCAACTCTCGAATGAGTCGAATCACAAGCTTAACATTTCAGAATAGCTCGATTCGTCTGTCTTTATATACTAAAATAGATCCAGTACTACTGGCATGGGTCAGTGTGATGAAGTAAATGATTCTGATCCCATTGGACTTGGGAAGAACAGAGTATATGAATGAGCATTGAAACTATTGTGAAGAAAGTCAAAACGGTGCCGTTACCCATTAAGGGGTCAATAATGCTAGCTCATCTCCTTTAATTTTCCTCCTAGGAAGAATCACCTAGTTAAAGACATCATTGAGAAGCGTTTTTCTTCCTCGCATCATCTTCTTTTGTTTAGTGTTGTTGCTGTCTCTGTGATAGGAAGCTAGCTGTACTGGTAGACGTCTGGTACAAAGCAGAGCAAGTGTCACATATATGCATGTTGTGGGCAACTGGTGCTGTTTGGACTTCTCGCTCATTTCATTACATGCAGAAGCCTATCATGCTGCATTACTGCACAAATTCACAACAGTAGTTTTCATCTGGTTATCTGGTTCATCCTATCAAAAATCAACATAAAGATGAACTTTCTAGTCTTGTATTTGGCAACAATGAGGAAGTCGTATTCATGCGTTGAATCTGAAGTGAACCTAGGTGCGTCGAATCCGTTCTGTTTTCTATAATTGATCTTTCACCTGATGCAGTTAGGTTTTGTTTCGGTCCAACATTACTGCTTGAACTCGAAACTAATTGAGTAATTGTAAATTTGTAATCCACGTTGAATGCAAACAAAGAATACAAAATTCTGAAGAATTCAAGCTAGGTCTTTCAGCCATTTCGTTGAAGCCGCTCCATGAACAAGAACAATAAAGACATGCAGGGTAGCACTAACATGATGAGGAACCCCAGAAAAGAAAACCTATAGATAAATCCAGCATATAAACAACATGAATCAAAGAGCTTTTTGCAGGAAACATGAAGCCTCTTCTATGTTAATTAAACTAAGAAGCACGTCAGAATTAGGAGGTCGTGCACTCGTGCCGTCGTGCGTCACCTTTGTTTACTTGTTAGACTACAGAGATTATGGTACCGATGCTCATTGACCATGGCTTTCATCTTAGAACTTAGGATTCCGTTTGCCTCTTCATCAGTCTAGATCTCAGTTATCAAATCGTGGATTTAAAAGCATCTCCAACAGCTTCTCTATTTTCTTAAACTTCTCAATTTTGGGGAATATAGAGCTCTTTTTAGGTCCAACAGCTTCCCCATCTCATTCCCCAAAATAGGGATGTAGAAGAAAAAAAAAGTCTTCATTCCCCAAATTTGCAGCAAAGCCTTCCTTCCCTAAAATTAAATTTTTCACGTACTCCAACAAATTTAAAACAACAATAAAATATTTGATTTGGTAGTTTATTGTTACAATGAAATATATAATGTTTTTTTGTTATAATTCATGATGATATATTATATTTTATTGTTATATTAAATGCCGAAATCTCCAAAATTGAGAAGCTGCTGGATTTTGATCATAATTTTTTTAGAGAATTTAGCTTTTGCTTCCCCATTTTAGAGAAATTTTAGGGAAGCTGTTGGAGATGCTCTAAGAACTTATTTTTTATGAGGCACGAAATGGAAAAAATGTTGAATGAAAACTTAACGTAAAATATAACATCTGATAAAATTCACACTAAAAAAATGAAAAAAAAATTAAGCGTTTCATGACCGATCTCATCTACCTTATGGTTTCTTGTCAAAGATAAGCTGGATTAATTAGCTCAGTAGTATCAGAACACTTATAAGCTGACCTTGGATCATCATCGTTTGTATGATTCATGGATGCCTCCTCTTTCACATGACAACTTGGCTGGTTGTTATGCTCAACAGACTATGATTTACACGTTGTTCTTGTCCACTCTCGATCATGATCTTATTCCCGGCTCGACCACTTTTAATATATGAATCTTCCATATATACTTGTTCATTTCCAAGTTAAACACTTGAGCCTTAGGAGTTTTCCATATAATTAAGTAAACAAAACCATCATTCTGTGATCGTAAAAACCAAGTTAATTAGTTGATGCATTGTATACATAAGTACATAACAAATACCCGGGCCTATGAGTAATTGGATTTCATTCAAATGAGTTTTATTTTTCAATTTTGTTATAACAATTCTTCGAATGAGTCCGTTTTGTACTCAACTAGAAAATGTGCAAACATGAATTACGGATACACTCATCTAAATTTAAAAGTTTGGAATGAGGGATTTTGGGATTTTATATCTTCCGCTGCAAAAATAAGAGTTTTGCATCAAGGGGTTTTGGGCTAAACATCATCATGTAAAGGGCTAGGTTAGCAGATGTTTTTGCTGCTAGAATGTTAGCTTTGGCTGCATGTCATCGTTACAACAAGAGTTGCTTGACACCCAAAGTTATAGATTGGAGGTCGGTGTTTGAAAATAATAACTGCAAATCCTTATGTAATCATATAGGGCCAGGGAGCTAGCTGAATAATTGTACAATTTATCACACAAAAAAATAAAAATAAATAAAGGATAACTAACTAACTGTACAACTGTACAGTGTTGATCATGCGGCCTTTGGATGTGAAAGCACCAAAATAACTTCCAAGATTTTTTGCACTCTTATCCTCCAAAAGCCCAAAACTTCAAAATTTCACAACTATCTTCAAACTTATCTCCAACTCCAAGCTTCAATGACTTGCAAATCCTGAATTCAAATTCATGTTCACCAACTGAACTGAATCACCATGGCATTTTCTCCAACTCCTATCTCTGCACTATCTTCCACCAACCCAACACTGCCCAAAAGGCCTTCTTCACCTTTCACCACTGCAAATCCAAAAGGCATCCCCAAAGACCTCTACTTTAACCATGATGGTTCAGCCACAAAGAAGCTTCTGGTAAGCTGTTAATATGAAGATCACAGCTGGGTTTTGCTTGACATTATATTTGATTGGGATGGTTAATTTGGTGGTTCAGGCAGGGGTGAGCATGGTGGCAGAGCTGGTTGGGGTTACATTGGGTCCAAAGGGAAGAAATGTGGTGCTGCAGAATAAGTATGGACCTCCCAAGATTGTCAATGATGGTGAAACTGTTCTCAAAGAGGTAATACAGAATAGGTATTACTGTATACAGCTTGTTTCTTGTTTGATTAGCAATTTGCGGTCTTGGGATTTAAGCGTTCACATACATTATGACTGTCCCTATAATCTATGCATCAAATTTCTAAAGTTGGTTCTTTTGTATTACTTGCTGACAGTTTCTAGGATTTTATTAGTTGGTCATACTGCAGTTGATTTATTCCTCAGTAGCTTAATATGACTAATCAAATTGTATGTGATTCATTAAGAATTTTTCAGTAAACAATAGTAGTAAGAGAAGAAACATGCTTCTTTTATTGACTTATGTCTTCTTTTGTCCTACATAAGATCGA
Source organism: Fragaria vesca subsp. vesca (assembly GCF_000184155.1). NCBI lineage: Eukaryota > Viridiplantae > Streptophyta > Magnoliopsida > Rosales > Rosaceae > Fragaria > Fragaria vesca. The sequence continues at coordinate 16,723,296 of NC_020494.1, read as the reverse complement.
ATTGGAGGACTCTGTGGAGAATGTCGGAGTTAAATTGGTGAGGCAAGCTGGTGCAAAAACAAATGATCTGGCTGGAGATGGTTCCACTACAGCTGTAATTCTTGCTCATGGTTTAATTACTGAAGGTGTGAAGGTATGAGTAATCTAATGTGACATTGTCATCCATAGCTTGTCTACCTGACTCAGTAGAAACTAGTCTATGAGGTAACATGTAGCAGGCTTACTGGCTTTTGAACCCTGTCACACCTGATCAGTTAATAAGATTCAAGTCTATAAGCATACAGAGACTTTTCATGTAGTTTTTGTTTAGTGGCTCACTTTTTTTTTTATCAAGAAATTTAGTTTCATGTCATAACAATATAACTACTTTTCCTCATACTTCAACATGTCTACTTGAATGTGAGTTGATCAGTACTGTTCTGCTATGCTTTGGATATCTTCTGATATCACACATGAACTTTCTTCTAGGTTACTGCAGCTGGCATGAATCCCATTCAAATTGCTCGTGGGATCGAGAAGACTGCAGTGGCCCTGGTATCTGAACTCAAATTAATGTCCAGAGAGGTACACTTGATTGTTCTCCTTCTAATCTTTCGAAAGTGCTAAGGCCATCGGATCACATTATTTTGAGAGGTACATTTCATTATGCAGATCGAGGATCACGAACTTGCAGATGTTGCTGCAGTTAGTGCAGGCAATGATTATACAGTGGGGAACATGATTTACAGTGCTCTTTGTCAAGTAGGAAAGAAAGGTGTAGTTTCTATTGAAAAAGGGAAGTCTACAGAGAACACTCTTCAAGTTGTAGAAGGAATGCAGTTTGATCGCGGATACTTATCGCCTTACTTTGTCACTGATCGACAAAAAATGATAGTGGAGTTTCAAGAGTGTAAGGTAATAGCTGTAGGTTATATATAGGCTGACATGTTTTCCTATGAAGTAACTAGAGGCCATGAAATTATTTGGTTGCAGTTGCTTTTGGTTGACAAAATAATTACACACCCGGAGGAGCTGTTTAAGATATTGGACAATGCAGTGAAAGAAAAGTATGCAATAGTGATAGTTGCAGAGGGGATTGAACAGGAAGCTTTAACTCCAGTAATAAGAAACAAGCTCAGAGGTGCACTGAAGGCAGTTGCCATTAAGGCGCCTGCCTTCGGTGAGCGCAAAAGCCACTACTTAGACGACATTGCCATTTTGACTGGAGGTAGTAGGTTAAACACAAAATCATATTTTATTTATTTATTTATTTTCTAGACCTAATATATGTCCATTACATTTATTACAATCTTCATATTTCGTGTTTGATGTTATTTGCAGCAACAGTAGTAAGAGAAGAGATGGGAATGATCTTACATAAGACTGGCCCGGAGGTATTGGGAACTGCTACTAAGGTTGTGATAACTAAGGACACTACACTGATAGTTACCGATGGAAGCACTCGAGAAGCTGTTAACAAGAGGGTTTCTCAGATACAAAGGCTTGTTGAGGTAACTTTAACATCCATTATTCCTCTTCTCTATTTATCAAGAGTAGAAGGAGTTGTACATATTGATAATTCTCTCATAAGTAGGAGTGTGTGACATAACATATTCTTGTTTTTCAGAACACTAAAGAAGAATTTCAAAAGAAGATATTAAATGAAAGAATAGGAAGATTATCAGGGGGGATTGCTATTCTGCAGGTAACCATAAGCTTATTGCACTTGGCATCTTTGTAAACTGAATGTCAAGAGACTGACTTCCTTTGAAGCTGATGCAATGTGAATCTATTAATAAAATTATAGGTAGGGGCACAAACACAAGTTGAGTTGAAGGATAAACAACTTAGAATTGAAGACGCTTTGAATGCAACCAAGGTAGTTCTTCCTGTTCTTTAATTTATAAGAATTTAAATGTGAATCGCTACTGTTCCTAACTTGGAATATAATAAAGGCAGCAATTGAGGAAGGTGTTGTAGTTGGTGGTGGATGCTGCCTTTTGAGGCTCTCTAAAAAGGTGGATGTCTTCAAAGAACTTATGGATAATGAAGAACAGAAGGTAGCATTCCTCTCCCATATTTTGGAAATGTTTGATTCAGAGTTAGAAGATACATGTGCATTTTTCTTAGCAGAATTCTAATTTTATATCACCTCAGTTCGCATAAGCACGGTCTACTTATCTCCACTAGTTCTCACAACCATTGTGACATTTTATCTACCCTTGCACAGATTGGAGCAGAAATCTTCAAGAAAGCTCTAAGCTATCCTGCAAAACTGATAGCTAAAAATGCAGGTGTAAATGGCAGTGTTGTAGTAGAGAAGGTCTCTGCATGTTAATGATCTTCTTAAAATGTAATTGTACATTAATTGCATTTCACGCTTTAGAATCAGATATCGTAGAATCCAATTATCTGCCCTGTTTTGAGACTAGTTGAGTTTTGCAGGTTCTATCAAATGCTAATATGGGGTATGGATATAATGCTGCAAGAGACTGTTATGAAGACCTAATGAAAGCTGGGATTATGGATCCATCAAAGGTACATTTTTTTTTTCTGACTAATAGTTTTAAAAGACGAGTGCAGTAGTTATGTTTATGTGGATTGTTATACTCATGCATGTTAAAGCTGCTATTTAAACTTGGAAAGGTAGTTAGATGTTGCTTGGAGCATGCAGCATCAGTCGCGAAAACTTTTCTGTTGTCTGATGCTGTTGTTGTCGAGATTAAGGAATCAAATCCCATCCCAAGAAGAATGCCGAGGCAAAGGCCAAAGCCACCCCTTCCCCCCATGCCCCAAACGCCACAAATGCCGCCAATGTCATCCATGCCTTCAATGCCACCAATGTCCATGCCAACCTCAGGTAATTAGAGTTTTATTTCTCCAGCCCTTCTGCTCTTTGTTATATTGTGGTTGTTGAATTCCAAATCCCTGATCATTCAGGTGCTCGAGCATTCGGTTCCAAGTATGGCAGATGAAACACATTGACTACAGTGATTCACCCCTGATTGATCCAACAAATGTTACAAAGCCCTGCTTTCTTCTATTTAACCAAAGTTGAAGGGGGCAGTCATGAAATCACATAGCACTTAATAGTTCAGCTCCTTCAGATCAAATGCATTGTTTTCAAAACCACATCAACTGAAGTATGCATTTGGGGAAAGAAAGCTCAAAGCTATTACTCCGATACGGAAATGCAGCAAGAGAAAGCCTTTGCCCACTGTTAATAGGATTAGGATTCTTTTTGTCCACAATGTAACTAACACATAGTAGTGAAAATTCCCAAGTTTCTGAATCAGACATGTAATAAAACTATTTCTTATCCATAATCAAATGTATCAATTTCTTTCTCCCCATGATCCCCATTCAGAGGTTTTAAGACTCCCAATCATCAATACATCATATACATCCAAACCTTTGATACATGCCCCAAGAAGATGGAGTCCAAGTGGTCTCATCAAGACCTCACCGATTCATGATTGTTCCTCCTCATCCTCGTCAAACTGTGCACCTCTATCTTTTTTGGTTTCATCAACCACAATTCACACCCACATTCATAACAAATTTTCCAGCTTTGCCCAAATACAAATACACACCAGAGCTCAGAAATACAAAAGCAGCAGTGTGACTCACACCCCATATTTGCAGGGGCAGGAAGACACGTGGCGAGAGAAGCATAAAGCACACTCTCCCAAAAAGTGAGAAAGCCTCTCTTCCTCAGACCCCAAATTGTTTCTTCCTTTCGTTTGTTCTTTCCCGTGTTCTCTTCTCATGATCTTCATCCCAGTATAAATGTATATACACACCGAACCTTCATCTCCTTCTCTTACAAGCTTTGATTAGAGAACCCAATTTCAATTTTGTCGGAAAGAAACACAAAACTAAATGTTCAACACGATGTGGATGATGGGTTTGAGCATCCAGGGCATCTTGGATTTGTTTGTGGCAGGTGTTTCTCTCGTGATTGGCCTGAGTGTCTTTGCCTTCATTGCCTCTGTTCTTTGCTCTGCTGCCTTCTTGTACAGCGCCAAGGCTGCATCTTAATCCAGGTAAATTACCCCAATTTCTCAGATTCAACCATCTTGAGTTTTCCTTCAATTACAGTAGTCTTACAAATCAAGATCAAACCTTTTGTTTGATCCATGAAACTCAAGGTCAACCCTTTTACATAATTCAGTTCTTTTCACAGTATTTAATCCTTCTTAGGCAATTCTTGACACAATTTCACCTGGTTTATACAAAACTGCAGGACTGACATGGTTTGTGAATAAAGCTGTGATTCCACCCTAGCTAGCTCTAACTGGTTTGAAGCTGGGTTTTGTTCATGTTGTATCAATGTAAACTTTACCAGTACTGGAAAAGGGTAAATTTTCTTGGATTCAATAAAATTTACCCTTAGTTATTCACTTAGAGTTAGAAATGATTATGTTTGCACCTATTTTTTCCACGTCGGCCTACTAGGCCGAAGTCATTGGTTGTGAAGAAGCCTATAATATTGAATGATAATTATTACAATTATTTCATATAATTATTATCATTATTATTAAGATTTGGCAAGATTCATTATTTGGTATTAAAACCATTACATACCAAATATTGAAGCAACGGTCTACCAAAAAAAAAAAAATTTGAAACAACGGTGATATATGGCAACAAATTAACATTATGACTAATTGGAAGAATTGAAGACCGAAATTTCAAGATAATTAGCAAATTAATTCTAGCGAAGCCGCAAGAAGAAAGAAATAAACATGTGATTAAGGAGAAAACAATACAGAGCATATCTTTGATTCGGTCATTAAGACCGAAATATTTATTTTATTTAATTGTTTTCTCCTTCCTTAATTTTTGTGTTTATACTTGTATATATTCAACCCTCAGCCTCATTGTAAAGGGTCCCCGACCAACACACACACTTCAATACAAACTCTATCAAATTCTCTACGAATTCTCTACAATATCAATCTTTTCATTCATGTTCTAGCATAGTTCTCCTCTTCTTTTTATTCGCTTTCTTTACATTCCGCACTTTATCGCTTTATTTACATTCCGCACTTTACTTTCATGTAATTTTTCTTCCGCGTCTTTAAATTCATGCAATTTAATTCCTCGCAATTACTTTTCGCTCTTTAATTTCTGCACTCTTAACTTTTTAACCATTTCATTCTCTTTAAATTTCATGCAAATTAGATTTTCGTTCTATTAATTTTCGCACTTTATTTCTCTCAAACGCATACAAAAATCACAAAAAAAAGAAGTAGCATCGATGAAAACGCCAAAGGTCCTTGCAACAAAGACAAGAGAACCTAAAGGCCGAGACGGTTCATTCCTCGGCCCACAATCATTTGAAAGAAGTCAGATCAAGCGCAATAAAAATTAATCAAAACCTCGCTTGGCCAAAAAGCCGCGAGTTGGCACGCCCGCGCACAGTAGAAGAACAAATTGTTCTCAAGTCCCTCAGCCGAGACGATTTTTGAGGCAAACAGATGAATGAGAATGTTAAAGCAACAAATCTTTACATTTCCAAATCTTATTGTGCAAAATCCCAATCTTTACTATGATACAAAAAGAAGATGCATTCTTTGCAACTAATCAAGAGTTGGTTGTTAGTTGTATCACTTTTATTTCTTTGGCTTTCTGGAATACACCATCCCTCGGATCCCATCCGGGTCGGCCACAAAGCCCAACGGCCGATAAAACCCGAGAACCCGCTGCTCCGAATACAGAGCGATATTCCCGATCCCTTTCTCCACGAGCTCCTCCACCAGCCGCTCCATGACGGCGCGGCCCAGCCCGATGCCCTGGAAGGAGGGGTCCACCACGACGTCCCAGATGATGGCGTTGAAGACGCCGTCGCCGGTGGCGCGGGCGAAGGCGACGGGGCGGTTGGTCTTGGCGTACTCGAGCCAGAGGAGGGCGTCGGTGTGGTCGAGCGCGATTCGGATCTTGGCCGGGTCGCGCTTGGGGAACCCGACTGCGACGAAGACCTTGTTGAGGTGGTCGAGGTTGAGGTCGGCGGCGGTGCGGTGGAGGAGGAAGCCGCGGGAGTCGAGGTCCTGGTCGGAGATGGAGTATTTGCTGCTGGTTGGGGAAGAATGGCGGGAAACGGTTAAGTTTGGAGGCGGGGCGGCGGTGGTGGTGGTGGTGGTGGTGAGGCGGCGGAGGGAGGGGAGAGGGGCGGAGATTGTGCCACGTAGCAGCATGGTTGGGAATCGAGAGAGAAGAGCGATTAGGAGACTGAGGAGAGTGGCGAGGTGTGGTTGTTAAGCACCGTTGGGAAGATAACGATAGTTTTAGCGCGCTAACATGACGACGTCGTTTTTGGTGAAGTTGTGAGTTACAGTATGATTTTGTAGGGTATTTTTTTTAATTTTTTTATTTAAGAAATGAAAAGGGATTTACAACCGAAAACTTCTACAACACCTAAAACTGAATGATTGAAATTGAAGACTGTGATGGCAGGCAAAGGCAGCTTCCTGAGATTGTTCGACTAAAGATATAAGCACAAGCTAACGTTAATGATAAGTTGCATGAGTAGAAAGACTAACTCGAGTTTGAGTCTCAGCATTCACAACCCCTTCAGCATTCACAATACTAGTTCTGTTCCTGAATTTCACTAATGTCATGTAAACTCAGTTGAGAGCTCTCTCCATCATCTTTTGGCCAGATTGAGCAAAGAGGTGAATTGATGCTACTGGAATATGACATTGTTTTTGAAAATTCCAGCTCCCTAAGTTGAGTACAATTTTTCGTTTTTCTTTCTAACTTCAAGGATAAAAAGACAGAAGTACGTACTCTGAGAAGGACGAGCCAGATGAGCCTGTATGGCCCTTTAAAGATAGCATTGTGAGTAGCAAATCTAGAACCACATACATGGTATAGTACTCCTTCTCTTGTGATCAAAGCTGGCAACTGGCAAGTGAAAACAAATTACAGTACTGTACTACTATTAACAAATTACAGAAGTACTACACACTTAAACCATACATTAATTCCCAGGTAATTGCAATTTGCAAAAGCTATGCAATCACATACCATCTATATGGATTTTGATTTGCTTAATGCCAAGAAATTTTGACAGAAACATAGCAAGCTTGCTGATCTTACCTTGGCTGCACTTGAACTTGTTCAAATGTGACTGGCAGCACTATCTGCCTTGTGCTGCAATATATCCTCCACAGCTTTCTCTCCTTTGATCATTGCAGTTTCATGCTTGTTCTTGCTCTTCTTCTCTGTGCTGTGTTTCTTGGCCCCTTCCTTTTCTGCATGCCTGAGGCGAGTTGCGCCGCGACTTCTCTCAGGGTGACTTGGGCCAGAAGAGGCATCTGAAGCCATGGAATCATCACTCTCTTCACCGTCGTCTTCGTGCTCAAAAATCACCTTCCTTCCTTTGGTTGTATTATGACTACTGGAATAAACACCATCTCTTTCCCCATGAATGGAGGAGGCAATGTATATTGTCCACCCAGACTCACCACTGCCAGTCCACTCCTCAGCACCAACAACTTGGGAAGACTCCATTATTGTAGCTTCAAGTGAGAACAAACTATATATCCAAATATGTCCAAAGCTTTTGCTCTTATGCGGTAAATGCAAATTCTCTTAAAGACTATGATGATATGCATTTATATCTGTTTCTTCATGAAAAAGACAAAGGAGGCCATCTGAGTTGCAGTGCGTTTGAAAGCCTTCATAATTGACTTGCCAGGAGGCCCTATATGAAAGTTACCACCTGGCAAACCTATCACCATAATCTTCACTATTCAACTGAGTGACTTGAATCACAACAGGACAGTTTACCTTCTAGTGGTAAAAAATGATTCTAGCTTTATAAGTATGGTTGGAGTGTAAACCTATGTATGCTACAACTTGTCCTCTGATCTTTGTCCCAATTCACCAGCAAAAATACAAGTTTTACCTCTCTGTATAGTTCATAACACAGATGGAAGGGACCTTTACTTCTCTGCATAGTTCATAACACAGATGGAAGGGACCTTTACTTCTCTGCATAGTTCATCAAGAAAGAGCAGCCTTTCTCACTACATTTGTGTTTCCCTTGGGTTGAATTCCAACAGAAAGGACAGGATGAAGTGGGTGAAAATGTCATAAATTCTGCTTCTGTTTTGTTCTTGCAATTGCTGATTTTAATTTTGCCCAACAACCAAGTCTTACATTTGTCTTTTCTAGCAACTTATTACCTTGCACAAGCAATGACATTATATATGCATACATTAAATCTTCATAGGCTGATGTTGGTTTCATGGAAATGTCTCCTCTTTTTGGCAACATTCTGTGCATTGAAAAGGAATGAGTAGAGGGAGGGAAAAACATGGTTTGGATTTGCTGGCTTAAATAGATTCATTCACACATTCTCTATGACTAACTATCAATTATCAACTCATCAATGTTTCTTGCATACAACCCGACATATGTACATGTTACACGTTTTCTCTCTACTTTCCTAGTTTAGATTTTCGCTTGCTAGTAGTTCGAAAAATTATATGTGATCTTGGATGTTCTGCCCTCAAACCAGTAACACTGAGATTGCCAAGACCACAAAAAATTCAGGCACTGAACTTGTATTATTGGCTTCCCTTTTCCTTCCACAGATTGCATATCACAAACTCTAAAGCTTTCACAATCACAAAATGCCCCCAAGTGAATATAGTTCATACATAAATCCCAGCTAACGTTCCCCACCGCCACGTGTCACCCTCCAAGTAAATCTTCGACTCACATAGGGAACCATCCTAGTCCACTGCCCCAGTCCAGAAGGGGCAGTCTCGTCAATCCACACACAAACTTTATGCATTGTTATTATAAACAAAACAAAAAAAACGATTCCTCAAATCAAAGGGGTGCTCTTTCGTCTCTGTGTCTTTGAGCTGATGAACAGAAACGAAATCGAGCTGGATGTCTTGGGTGGTCTCTGAATCTGATCCAAAGCTTAAGACTTTGTTTGGTTTCAAGTGAAAATCGGAGATGGGTTTGAGTCAGTACTTGAGCTCAGTCGATTGGGAGCAAGAAGCTTACCCACAATACCAAGACTTCGCTGTTCTTCCTATCTTCGTTTTGTTCTTCCCCATCGTCAGATTTCTTCTTGACCAGTTCGTCTTTGAGGTACTCTATCTCTGCATCTGTACTAGTTATATAATATATAAATATACATGTTTTGGGGATGTGTTAAATTTGGTTACTTGAGATTGTTAGATCAGTTGTGGGTTAGTGTTCATCGATGTAATGCGAAGTATTTGATGGGTTTCTGTTGGGAGTGTTCTTGCTGATATGTCCTGATCAAAGTAGTCAACTTTATATGGTGGGTAGTAGCTTGACTGGTATGAGATCAATAAATGAAGGGCTAAGACTGGTACAGTAGTAAAAGCTTTATCTTTATTTTTATTTTTATTGTTTACCAGAAACAAGAAAAAGGTAAAAGCTTTTTTGAGAGTAACTTCTCTCTTACTAAAAGGAAGTTTTGTTGAGCTTTGTAGACTTTCAGATGCATGTTTTACCTGAGGAGTATTAATAAGCTAGGCTGCAATGTCGAAACTGAATTTTGGTTTTAGTTATGCAGGCAACTTGTTACGTTTTGAGATGGATATTTAGCAAGTTAGCATTGTGAATCTCAAAAGATTGGAAAGTTAGCTTGATTGTGATGAAATGTTACCTGTCTTCTCACACAGTTCTTGAATGTTACATCAGTGTCAGTTAGTATAGATACTTGCATGTCTGAAAGTAAAGAGCTGCTTGTTAGTAAAGATGAAGGGGAATAAGTAGAGTGGAGTGGTTTGTTCAAAGGAAATGTTAAAAAATTTGGGACAGCTAGCCTCATTATCCATTTATTTTCATTTGAAATCTTTATTTGTTTCTGTTTCTGTTCATCTCTTATCACCTACTAAGATGTGTATTCTCAATCCAGAAATCTGATTGTGAATGCTTTTCTCTTTCTTGAAATATTTGTTAGTTTGGTCTAAATTGAAGTGCATATTGCAGAAACTGGGGAAACGGATAATATTTGGAAAGGGGCATCGGCTACCGGATGTTCAAACTGATGACCAAAAGAGGAAGATTAGAAAATTCAAGGAATCAGCATGGAAGTGCATCTACTTTCTTTCAGCAGAGTTGCTAGCTCTTTCTGTAACTTATGATGAGCCTTGGTTTACTAATACAAAGTACTTTTGGGTCGGGCCAGGAGATCAGATTTGGCCTGACCAGAAGACAAAGTAAGATTTATATTTTATATAACGAATGGATTTACATCTTTGTTTGTTTATCAGGCATTCACATATGATGCAATTGACACTATTTTATTAAATCATAGTTTGAATTATATTTCAGAAGCTGAGGTTTGTCAAAGTCTATAAATGACTCCTTATGAATTTCAGGTTGAAATTGAAGTGGGTATATATGTATTGTGCTGGATTTTACACATACTCCATATTTGCTTTGATTTTCTGGGAAACAAGGCGTTCCGACTTTGGAGTTTCAATGGGCCATCATGTAGCAACTGTCATTCTCATTGTGCTGTCTTACATTTTCAGGTATGTTCTGATGGAGTGAGTTTGTAGCTTTCTCTTGTTCTTTTTGTCACAAAACCAAGCCAGCAAGAATATATGTACCAAAGGTATGCTGGAGGGCTTACTTTGAAGTCGTTAAGTCCTCACTGCATCTATTATCTTAAGCTTAAGATGTGGTTTAATTAAGTTTAGTATTTGTGTCTTGCAGGTTTGCCCGTGTAGGTTCAGTGGTTTTAGCTCTTCATGATGCGAGTGACGTGTTTCTGGAGGTAGGGAAGATGTCCAAATATGGTGGTGCTGAAAGGATTGCTAGCTTTTCATTTATTCTTTTTGTATTGTCTTGGATCATACTGCGTCTCATATACTATCCATTCTGGATCCTTTGGAGCACAAGGTTTGTCTAAGTTATTTCGTCACTTACATTGAACTTGTTTACTTTTCGTCAGTGATATATATCAGCTGGTGAATGTGATAAAAAAGGCACATTCATCTTTTACGTTCTTATTAGAAAAACTCACCATAGTAGTATTGCTATGAAGGACTGGTCTCTGTGGTCTTTGTTTCAAATTTATGTTGTTTTGAATAGAGGTATCAAACTCCAGAAATGTTGCATTACAAACTTCCGATGCATGCTTAGTGATGATAGATTTAAATCCTCCGAATAGTAGTATTGCTATGAAGGACTGGTCTCTGTGGTCTTTGTTTCAAATTTATGTTGTTTTGAATAGAGGTATCAAACTCCAGAAATGTTGCATTACAAACTTCCGATGCATGCTTAGTGATGATAGATTTAAATCCTCCGAATTTTGTATGGATCAAAGTTTCTTCTAAGGAGGAACAATGTTCTGAAGTAGTTTGTGAAATGTCATAAGCAGTTACATATTCCTTTAGATGACATACACATGTATATTGTTACACATCACTTCTTCTTTTTAAAAGGGTCACACATCCTTCATATAAGAAAGAAATATGTATTGAAGTATATTCTATTGTTTCTCTTTCTGGCAGCTATGAAGTTATCCTGACTTTGGACAAGGAAAAGCACGCTGTAGTGGGACCAATATATTACTATGTGTTCAATACTCTTCTATACTGCTTGCTTGTTCTTCACATTTTCTGGTGGGTGTTAATTTACCGTATGCTTGTTAAACAAATTCAAGCAAGAGGCCAGCTTAGTGATGATGTTCGATCAGGTAAGGGACATGTCTCGCCCAGACCATTTTTAATTTACAGACACACACACTTGCATTATCAATAAAATTTGAAATGACAGTTGAGTGGCAAAACAATATGGGTATTGCGGGATTTAAGAATGATTATGGATATCAATGGATGGATAAGTAGTGATGATACTTGAATCATTTTTGGTATTATATGAACAAACTCACTTCAATGCACTTTCTGAGGGGGTGCTAGACTGAACTAATATTTAATATACTGCTTTATTTAGGTGGCTGAACTAGCAAGGGGTTGTCTTTTCTGAACTCTACCACATCTTACTAGATTGATTACTGGTTTAGGAATGTTTTTGCACCATCCCGCTCTTGAGTTATTATTGCAGTATTGGATAATGTCATATTAAATGGATTTTAGCTTCAGAGCAAAATCAGCAAATGCATTCATGGTTCTACAGAATTGTTCATAGGCTAGCCGTCATTGAACGGAACATGGTGCCTATAATCCATAATTTTTATTTGTGGATCTGGTGTCTTCAGTTATGCACTCTTATTTTTAGCCTGATGGTTCCTCTATCAATTTCCTATGCAGATTCTGAAGCTGAAGAAGATGACCACCAAGATTGACCAGGAAATAGAACTATAGAGCCAGAGTATCACCCTCTCTCCAACATTGGAGCATTTGTTGGGTTTCCCCAAGAGAGAAACCACAATCTCACTTGTACTTATTGAACAATGATCACAGCTCACGCGTTGTAGGTTCAGCTGGAGTCACGAACATCCCATTTTTCTTGTACCATAAACATTTGAGGCCGCTGTTTAAGGAAAAAGTAAACGCCGCCGTCTCAAATGATGTTCTTTTCACCGTTTCCCTCTGCTAGTTAGACTAAGAAAAAGCTGTTTCATGAGATATGAATCCTGCAGATGAGGAACATCTTTCATTTTACACTGATGTATTACATGGACAGTGAAAAGATTTTTAACTGCCTCTTGAAGTTTTGATATATGAAATGGAGCAGAGAATTTTCATTCTTTAACCGAGCTTTGGGTCTCAAAAAAGTAATTTTTTTTTTTAGTCACAGCAATCGCTAGCTTGGAATCTATGTCAAAAGTGACTCTCGAGTCATTAGATTAGTCACTGTTTATGATGTGTCGCTAATCAGACGGTTCTTAATGCTCCGGAGGAGTATGAGGCCGTTGGATCTTTTCTTCTCCAAAAAGAAAGGGAAAAAACATCCAAAACGACGTCGTTTCTATTCTCACTCTCCTTCATTACTAGTGCTCTTCGTCTTCTTCCTCAAATCTTAGGGTTTCTCTGCAAATTCTTAAATCGACTAAAAATGGAAGACGTTTTAACGGAGAATCCGCCGCCGTCTCGATTCTTCCAGGAAGATCTGAACAACTTCACGCCTCCGTCACCGCCGATTCCCACTCCTTTCCTCGTTTTCCCAACCACCGCTGCCGACCTCAACCTTCCCCTCCGCCCCTCTCTCCTCATCGTCGCCATCTCCTCCCCCGCCCTCCACCTCTTCCACACCGCCGCCTCCAAAACCCTCGTCGGAACCCTAATCCTCCCGGAAACCTCCTTCGCCGGAAACTCCGTCCTCCCCTCTCCCAAGGACAAGTCCTGCAACCTCTACTCCCTCGACGGCAACAACCAGACTCTCCTCGTCTCCGTACAGTGCCCGGTCGCCGCCGATCGGTGCCACGCCGTCGCGAAGATTCTAATTTCCGATCAGATCGTTCCGGATAGGGTTCTGATTCTGGATTCGGTTCAGAACCGGAACTTCCGGGGGAAGCTTTCCAGGGACGAGGCGCTGGTTTTCAAGCTCGAAACGACGTCGGAGAGGAAATCGAAGTCGGTGCTCAAGGATTTGAGCTTGGAGTATTTGCCGTCGGCGAGTGTGGTGGATGGGTTGGGTGCTGCTCTGTTGGCTAAGTGTGAAATCAGAAACATCAAGGCGGTGCTTTGTGTGGCGTGGCCGGAGTTTGGTGCTGGTGTGGTGGAGCTGATCAAGTCTAGGGTTTTGCCTGCTCTGGATTTGGGGCTGAGCTTCTTCAAGGCTGATGGTGATGATTACGTAGGTTTGAGGCAAGATAAGGATCCTTTCGATTCGGATTTGTATTCGTGATGTAAAAGGCAAGCTTTTTCGAGCTTAATTTCGTTATAATGCTTGGAGATTTTGTGACTTTGTTCGTCTTGATAGTGAATTGTGTGTTTGAATTTTAATCTAAGTTACATTTCTAGTCTGCTGTTGCTTGTGCGACTCGATTATGTTTAAGCTGCTGCGCTATGTTATGATTAGTATGAAACAAGAAACCAGCTGGTTAGCAGAGAAATGTAGTGTATGTAGTGATCAGGGAGTGCAGGTGTGTAGCCATGGACGCCTTTCGTGTTTGTGCCAGGTACAAGCCGATAGGGCTTCTTTCATGTAGCGCAATCCGGTGTAGCTAGGTTGGGTTAATGCCATGTTCATGCCATCTTAGCTTGCAGGTGGTTAGATGGAGCAGCATTATGCTTGTTGAAACCAGCATATTGATATTTGAGTGCAAGCATGATAGGCCGTAATAGTCTGATGCTATTTCTAGTCTCCCTTGATTCCTTGAATTGGTTATACCAATTAGGTTTTCGCATAGAAAAGCAATCAAGAATGCAGCATTCTTGTTTGTGAAGAAAAAATGATGATGCTGATGACATGCATTCTGCGGCAGACGAAGTAGGATTCAATCTTCTCAACCAAAAACTTCAGCACAAGAAATCTATAATCAAGTTTACCTTTCAAATCAGATGGGATGGCCATCCAACTAATCAAGTCTCAAGCCAAATGGCAATGAGACAAATGATTAAGCATCACAATTTAACTTTTCATACAACGTTAGATTGATATAGAGACCCTTTGCTCCGTCATAGTATCTTCCCGGAACTGGTTTTGATTTACTGTTAAAGATCAGAGGAGAAAGTGAAGCTTCTAAAGGTTAAAGGGTTAACATTAGTTGTTATTAGCTTTGTTTGGTGGCTGGCTTAGTCTTCTAATTAGTTCTATAAAACTGAAATTGGCAAAGCACACGTCTTTTTTTCGTCTGTGTTGTGCTATTGGGAGCACCTGGTTTGGGAAAACCTACCCACCAGGGCAGTAGTAGTTGCATCTTCTATTGACTACAGACTTCTTTATTTCCGGTACTCAAAGTACCAAGTAAAACCCCATCTTACTTCTTCACTTATATATCTCTCGCAGTCCCAAGTCCCAACCATCACTTCCCACTCTGTATTTTTGATTGTTCAAGAAAACCATAACAGCAAAAATGGCAGCTTCCCTTTGTTTTGGACCCTTCAGACTCCATCTCATGCTTTTGCTTTTCGCCATCTTCAACACCATGTTACTTGCAACTGACCCTCCTTTAACGTTGGACTACTATGCATCCAAATGTCCCACCTTGTTCAAGATTGTAAAGAAAGAAATGGAGTGTGAAGTTCTCTCAGATCCTCGTAATGCCGCCCTGATAGTCCGGTTACACTTCCATGACTGTTTTGTTCAGGTCTGGATTCATTAAGTTGTTACTTAGCTATAGTACTATATATGCATTAGCTGCTGCTGTATTTTGGTAACTTACTGGTGTAGAAATTCATGAACTTTTTGAAAGCAGGGATGTGATGGTTCAGTTCTGCTAGACGATACGATCTCACTAAAAGGAGAGAAGAAGGCTTCCACCAACATAAACTCGTTGAAAGGTTTCAGGATTATTGACAGGATAAAGAACAAGCTTGAATCAGAGTGTCCCGGAATTGTCTCTTGCGCCGATATCCTCACTATTGCAGCAAGAGATGCTGTGATTCTGGTACTAAGAATAGTATCTTAATCAGTACCATATTGAAGTCTCTTTTCATGCAAGAGTTTTTAACTGATCTGACTTTTCAGGTTGGCGGACCTTATTGGGATGTTCCTCTGGGAAGAAAGGACTCTATAACTGCTAGTCCTGAACTTGCAGAAACCAACCTTCCTACTGCAGATGAAGGCCTTCTGTCTATCATCTCCAAGTTCCAGTACCAAGGCCTTTCAGTCACAGACGTGGTAGCTCTTTCAGGTACTTGATTATAGTGGAATTCATATTCATAACATCATTCAAGGCTTCCTAAGGTAAGTAGAGCGGGTAGAGGCTTACATGTAACATGTGCATGCAACGTCCCTCCATCTCTAAAGCTTCTTGTGAAACCATTTTATGCAAGATTTTTTTCCAAGTGAGGCATTCCTAATTTGATAATGTTCATTTTTTGTACAATAATCTCATTCAGGAGCTCACACAATTGGCATGGCACGGTGCGCGAATGTTCGATCAAGGATCTATGGTGACTATGAATCAACTTCAGGAATCGACCCTCTTTCAGAGTCATACCTCAGCAGCTTGAAGTTAACTTGCCCTATAGGTGGAGATGAAAATAACATAACAGCAATGGACTATGTCACTCCTGAACTATTTGACAATTCTTTCTATCATATACTATTGAAAGGGCAGGGACTACTCAACTCGGACCAGGAACTGTATTCTAGCTTGTTGGGGATCGAAACCAAGAAACTTGTTCATAAATATGCAGAAGACGCCGTCGCTTTCTTCCAGCAATTCTCATATTCAATGGTGAAACTGGGGAACATTACTAACGAGGACAGCTTCACCACCGGAGAGGTTAGGAAAAATTGCAGATTTGTGAACACATGAGCTTCTGCAATTAGTCCCCAAGAAAACAGTTCATTTTACAAAAACCATATTTGTTGTGCAACTTATACCAAGAAGTGATCAGAAATTGTTACGTGTGATTTTAGTTTTCACATTCAACTTATGAGGCATATTTACGTTTTATATGAGCTCGGCATTCATAACTTTGTTATCTCTAACAACTCCCAACTCCGTGTAAACTCAAGAAATTCCTACCAAACTAAAGCCATAACATGCCTGAGTACGTCTGACATAGCTTATATAGGAATTCCGGGTTAAACTGGTAGAACATAACTAAACTACAAAATAAACTCATCAAAGTATGGTCGCTCGCTGAGCAGCAAGCTTAAAACTAAGCAAGAATAATCTCGCTCTCTTAGGCACCTAATTGTGGTACACGTACCGATTAGAAGTGTCTTATGAAGGCTTTTAGAAATTACTCCTACTTCAAAGTCTTGAATTCAGCATGTGACTCGGTTCCCTAATCTTCCGGTATTTCATATTCAATGGTTAAAAGTTTTGGTTGCCAACAACCATGGAAACTAGGTAGTATGAACCTAAAATCTCTTGCCATGATAACTGATTGGATTAATAGTAGACATCAGTATCATCAGAATAGCCCAAATTAGAGAAAACTGTTTTACTTATTATGTGTCGTCATGCATGACACACCATCACAACACGTTTGCCTCACTAGCATTGAATTGAAAACACGTTTTCAGTCTTATGTGTTTGTTGCTCGATCGATAATGACAAAATATAAGACATAATTAATAACGAATATTACGTGGCTCAATACATGTTACACTCACTTGACACGAGAATGAATCTAAGCTGATTAAGTTCGTCATTACCATTTCAATCCACATGTAACTTGATTGTATATGTAGCATGATGCATATTACTCGTTTAACACATTCAAGTCACTGAATCAAATTATCCCAATGAGTGCCTTTTTTTGGCTTGATGTATATAGAACAGGGGTCACAAGACAACCTCACATATCTCATTTTATCTTAGGGTAAAAAGAGAAATTTTATTCACACATTGCTAAACTCTTAGAGACACATCTCATATTTAATACACAACTTTATAACTTTTTTATATCATCATCTTACTAAAAACACATCTTTGAACTCCCTAGACTACCCCTCGTTCATCTAACTTTTATATCAAACCAGAAGAGAAACCAAATCGAATCTCAAAAATTGCAGATTAGCACACTCCCCTCCTATTTGATACCATTCATAAAGTCTAATTGACAAGTTGCATGTGTTTACCCATTCAATCAAATTTGCTTGTAATCAAAATTCTCAATGTTTTGCTGGCAATAAAAACACTATGAGTGAACCCCTTACCTTATTACACGTATTAATAATATGTCCCCCCGAGTTTGGACTCTCTTATTAATAATATTATTCCAACTGAGGAGCTTGGATAGCCTGGCTCCTCAAGTTCCTACAAAAAAAAAAAAAAAAAAAAAAAAAAAAAAGAAGAAGACTATGAGTGATAGGTTATGGTATATGTTGGCAATTATATTTGGATTTTTCCTTTTTGTATTCATATATATAATTAATAAATGCTTATTTCTTTTCTTTTAAATGTTTGATTCCATTAATCATGAATTGTAAACTTGCATATGAACGTGTACTAGGCTGTGGTTATAGAGAAGAAAATGGTTATGCACAATAGAAGTGAAAACTCGCACATAAACTAATATTGATGATGTCCTCTCTGGATTTTTCATTTGTACATAAAGTATGATTTTGAATGTCAAAATTTAAAAATGTGTAGTATTTAGAGATGTGCGAATAAAATGACTCGGGTAAAAAAGATGAAAAATATTCAGCTTGTGTGGATATTATCATTGACCTCCACAAGTCAATTGGTCAAATAAAAAAAAAGGTTTTCACTATAAATTTGGGATCATGGTGATCACAAATTCACAATCATTCATGATTCATATCCTACCCTACCTTAGTGAATAGTTGAACACATACATTTTCCTATTAGTAGTGATTCATTTGAAAACTTTTATATTGGATCAAATCTACTTATTGGTCGGTCTAGTTGATTCCGGAAAGGCAATTCAATAATTTGTAATAATATTACTCCATCATTATTTCACCCCAAAAAATATTCCATCTTTGTTGATCATGATCTTTAGACTGTTTCAAGTCACCAATAGTGGCTGGTTCATCTCATTAAAGTGAATAGACATATACATGTGTGTGGAATCATAACCCTTTGGAATGGGAACGGGTCAATCTTCAATTGAAGATAGAAATGTGAATAAACATATATAGGCACTTTTCTGGAGTCATGCCGTAGCTGACTAAGATTCTTACCAAATCTATAATAGTTCAATCACAGATGACTTGCTGGTTCTTTGTGATCTCATTATAAATGAAATTGATATTTCTGTGTGTGTAGGGTAGTGAGTGAAAAGAAAACAAAAGAAAAGAAAAGGGATGGAGAAAGAGAGGATGGTGATTTGAGTGATTGGTACCCAGAACAAAATAAATTAAAACGACCGAGGGAAGTCTGAAGAGGTCTTTTGGATCGACCAAGCCCCTTTGTCAGTCATTTTCATCGAATTTTCTTTGAATAAATGCTTCTTCTTTTTTGTCTGTCAGTTGCATGAAAATTGAGTGATCATCTTGTAATATCAAATTATCAGAGATTATAGAGATCGAATACAGTTCGATCTAGTGTGTTGAGATCGTAGAATTGTTTAACTGTCAATTTTCTTATAGTTTTTTTTCTTTTTTTTCATATATGATCAACTGTATCGTTAAAGGCTCTCTACGCCTATATATTAAGCTAAAATCAATATAGGTGTAACTGTTTTTGGTAATATCTACTATAAGGTTCCTTCACTACTACGACACACATGCTCTTTCTTTGAAGATGGGTTTAACATGTTCTTGTTCCCACTTCTTTCATGGAACTTGCGAGGCAAATACACCAAAGTTGGCAAAAACTTGCACGACCATATATAATGCAATGTCCACATTATATGAGAATGTGCTATTATTAGACTGGCATTCATTCCTTCCGGGATATGTATAAATCTGACAAATACAACTTGTTTGGGGATTTTGCTTCTAGTTTTGGGAAGTAGCTAGCCAACTATGGATATGAGTTTTTACGTGGTTCCATACATGCTACAATTGAGTAACACATGAACTTTAAATACTCAAAAATCAAGTACTCAATATGTATCATTACGTGATTTCTCCTTTTTTTTTAGTTCATGAATATTAATAGTTACAGAGTGATATACTCATTGACACTTTTTCATCTTTATTGGTTTGATTAATCAAGACAAAAAAAATATGTACGTATCAAGTTTCAGCCTAACTTGATCGGTGATTTGTGCTCCACCCACTCCATTGATACATTCATTAGCAAAATAAAACCATAACTAAAATCTCCTAGAGTACCACACACGTTTTTGACTCTGACCAGTGTTTCCTTTCATCTAAACACACTAAACTTTTCACCTCTGACGTTTGGAGAAATTTAATTCTTAACAACAATTAAAGGGGAAGAAGATTCAGAATTAAATTGTAATTAATTGCAAATAATCAAAACGAAAAAAAGATACTATTTAATACCCTCTCTTCTTCTACTCTCTCTCTTCTTAGACTGCTCACTTCTCCCTTTAGATAGTTTGCAGGTTCTCTAGAATTCCCACTTCCCAAAAATCTTAACCCCAAAAAAAAAAAAAAAAAACTAGAGAGACCTTCGTTTCTTTGCAGGAAGGGAAAACATTTAATAGTGTTGTATTGGGAAAACCAAAACCTTAATATGATGCCAAGTTTGTGAGTCATCATTGTGTTTGCTCAACTCTCACTTCGACTCGTTGCCGCATAAACTGGTGAGTTTACACAACCTCACACATTGGTTCGTTTTTCATCTTTAGAATTTGTTCTCTGCACACTTGGGTATTGTTTGTTTTGGCATTTTGATTCCTGGGTAATCTTTACTTTTTTCTTTATGTGATTCCTGTTTTTCTGGAAAGCACTCGTTTTTAGATCCAAACTGGGCCCAAGAACAGAGCTTTTGAGCCTGGTGTGTGGAATTTGGATTGTGTTGGTATGTTCTTATGTTGATTTTGGTTTCTGGGTGTGTTTTGTTTGTGGTTTTGATATCTGGATGGTGATTAATTCAAGGTTTTGTGATAAAGAACAATGTTTGGATCAAGAATTTGTAAGGGGAGTGTAGAAAGGTGTTTGCTTTGATGTTTATGGTCTTAGTTTGTGTTTGGGGAGCTAACTACTCTGGTGTGCCAAAGATTAAAAATTTAAAAACATGGCCTTTTTCATTACAGTGTACAGCTTCTTTGGGAAGCTTTTGGTTAAACAATTGAGCTATCAAGAATGTGTCAGTTTTGTTTAGCACAACTTAGTTCTAGCATGTGGGTGTATCTGAGTATTAGGGGACTAATGGGAGACTAGTTATCATATGGATTCTATCTTACAAAGGAACAGACTTTGGTATGGTGAGATTTTTTCTTCTTTTCTTTTTACGTCGTGGGTTTTAGTTATACGCTGCAATTCTTCTGCAACAAGAATTATCATAGTTGATGCTGACACTAACTGAAGTAGTGTTAACTATGATCATAGCCTAGTGATGATTTTGTTGTGTATTTAGAGAAAAGAAAATTGGTAGCGTCAGAAAGTATGAGGTAAAGGTTTGCTTGTGCCATTCGATGCTTTAAGCATCTGGGGCATTCCATAAATTAAAGTCCTTTCAGAAGGTGATTGCGAATTTTCATTATTTTGTAAAGCTATTATCTGGAGTAGTTATCAGCAGTGATGTAAATCGTCTAGTTGTGGAAAAATGTCCGTTGATTTTGCAGTCGTATTTCGGTATTACTTAAATGGCAGTTCCTTAACGTTTGGATGCCGTAATTTAGTTTCTTAAACTTTCATCAATTGCATGACAAGCAGCATCCTTGATGTGTCTGGTCAGGGGTGTGCATGCATACATGAATGTTATATGTCTTTATCTTTAAGTAGCTAGAATTGCGCCATTGCATTTATTGCAAGCAGTATTTAGTCCTTCCCCTGCCTTCAATTGTGAGCTTTCATATGTACTCTTTAGTTGTCTCACTCCATGTTTTTGCTGTTTTGTTCTCCTCAGAGGGAGTCAGTAATATTAATGGCTCAAGATATGTCTGGTGCTGATTCACATCAAAAACGGTCAGGCCTTTTAAAAGATCAAGTCCGTTTGGTTAAGAGGAAGGATTCCAATCATTATGAGATTGCACCAATCCAAAATCCTTTGTCATTTGAGAAGGGTTTCTTTATTGTAATCCGTGCATGTCAGTTACTAGCCCAAAAAAATGATGGAATAATATTGGTAGGAGTGGCGGGTCCTTCTGGGGCTGGAAAATCTGTGTTTACTGAAAAGATACTCAACTTCATGCCGAGTGTTGCGGTCATATCCATGGACAACTACAATGACGCTAGTCGAATTGTTGATGGAAACTTTGATGGTAAGTCAGTAGCTCAGCTACTTCTCTCAAGTTATGAAGCTTTGTAGATTCCTTTTTCTCTCTTATCAGGAAGTAAAATACAAGAGTTGTTCTTGCATAAAGTTTCCTAGGGAGTATTTTTCATACAATCATATTAGAACTATGTAGGAATTGCATTTGCATGCCCGGATGTATGGTTAGTGAGCATATTACTTTGTAGGAATGATTACAGTATATATTGCCCTAAACATTAACCAACTCTCTCGGATCATTGTTCATGTACCTTGTAATTGAATATGACAATTATTTTTAGATCATTGTTCATGTACTTTGAAATTGAAGATGACATGAAATTCTTTTTAGATCCTTCCGTATGTAATTTTGCAGCAGAACTTATATATATGGTTCAGGTTTGTGTGCCATCCATGAGAGTAGGCATTTTCAAGTAGTGAGACAATAAAATAATTCTTTTCCATTCATTTTATGTTTTTCTGTGCAGATCCACGTTTGACAGACTACGACACATTGCTCCAGAATGTCAGTGACTTGAGAGCAGGGAAAGCGGTTGAGGTGCCAGTTTATGACTTCAAGTCCAGTTCCCGCACAGGTTACAGGTTGGGAAAGCTTATCATATCCCTAGGCATCTTGAATATGGATTATTTCTTCTGAGAAAATTTGAGTGTAGTGAATAGTGAATACATCTGAGCTTGATTATATTGAAATCACAATTGTCTTTTGTCATTGAAGGATTAAGCACCCTAATGAACAATTTCCTCTCAAAACCATTCCAACCACCCCTCTCTCTCTCTCTGATGGTTATTTTTGATACTTAAGAGAATGCTTCCTGGGTGGAACAGTGCCTTACGAAACTATTTATTGATAGAGATTGTGTTTTCTACAACTTTTCCTATTATCTGATCTGGCTGAAATCTTATGCTAAAAAATGTACTGGTGACAGGACAGTTGAAGTTCCAAGTTCCCGTATCGTGATCATTGAGGGCATCTATGCTTTGAGTGAAAAGTTGCGACCTTTACTGGATCTACGAGTATCTGTCACAGGAGGCGTTCACTTTGACCTTGTTAAAAGGGTTTTACGGGACATACAGCGAGCTGGCCAACAACCAGAAGAAATAATTCATCAAATATCTGAAACAGTACTTTTCTTCTTCCCTCCTTACCATTAAGCACTTGACAAATTGTTGCTTTTCCAGAAGCTCTGAACTTCTTTCACATGTACAGGTATACCCAATGTACAAGGCCTTTATCGAGCCAGATCTTGAAACTGCTCATATAAAAATTATCAACAAGTTCAATCCATTTACTGGATTTCAAAGTCCCACATACATTTTAAAGGTTGATCTCCATTCCTTCTAGTAAATTTACTGGTGTTGGTGTTGATTGCTAACCTGAAGTTCTTATACCTCCGTCTTCACTAAAAATTGAGTGCACTGTATGTTGTAGTCAGCAAAGCCCTTGTCGGTGGATCAAATAAAGGCAGTCTTTACTGAAGAGCATACAGAAGCCAAGGAAGAGACCTATGATATATACCTTCTACCACCTGGTGAAGATCCAGAATCTTGCCAATCATATTTGAGGATGCGGGATAAAGATGGGAAATATAGTCTCATGTTTGAGGTTTGCTTTTCAAAGCTCAATTTTTGTGTTTTGTGTGAGATGAGAAAGGTTGTGAAGGACTAACTGAGGCCAAAATTATATCTAGTTTCAATTATAAGAGAGTTACATAGCCAAAAGTGATTTATTTTCATATACCTGATTAGACAGTGTACTGCATATTTCAGGAGTGGGTGACGGATAATCCATTTGTTATATCACCAAGAATAACTTTTGAAGTCAGTGTGCGTCTTCTTGGTGGACTAATGGCTCTGGGATACACAATTGCAACTATTCTTAAGAGAAGCAGTCATGTATTCTCCAATGATGGTGTCTGCGTAAAAATTGATTGGCTAGAGCAACTAAATCGTCGATATATTCAGGTTTGCTGTTTCTTTTTTATGTTCTAACATCTGGATACCACTTTATGATTGGATGCTCTATACTTGCTCGTAATATTTCTCTTAATTGCACTAATACATAATTAGGGCCGGTTAATCTTAATCAGAGAGAAGAAGCATATGGGAGAAAGGAGGGAGAGATATGAAAATCGAAAACCAAAACTGATATTGTTCCTAATGAGGGGCTTACTAGATGGTCATGCCTTGTGATATATTCCAATTTTCTTTTGCTGGTCATGCTGATAATACTTCTGCATAGTAATATCTGTATAAAAAGTAAATAAAAAAGAATGAAAAAGTTCTAACATGAATGCATGTTAATAGGATATCTAACAGGTATTCTTTGACATTCAGTATGCTCAATTTTTGCTTGATTAAATTTTAGTGTTAGAGTGGGTCTATGGATTATTATTCTAGTGAGACTGGAATAAGATGTTGCCTCTATGGATATGCCCCTTATCTGATGGCTTTGATAAATCATAAACCTTCTGGTTCATATTTTCTAATTTCATTTGTTGTTTCTTATATCTATTATGAGTTGAATTTTATGCGTATTCTGTAAAAGGTGCAAGGAAAGGATCGAGTAGTTGTAAGATGTGTTGCAGAGCAGCTTGGCTTGGAAGGTTCATACATCCCTCGTACCTACATTGAACAAATTCAACTGGAAAAGCTCGTGAATGAGGTCATGGTAGGAATTCTACATCTTTTTTTTACTATCTGGGATGATATGATGGTGGTCCAAAGCATAACTTGCCTTATTTCTCTTTCTTTTCCCTCTTCTGATCATCTCTCAGGCCTTGCCAGATGATTTGAAAACAAAGCTTAGCCTAGATGAAGATCTTGTTTTGAGCCCCAGAGACGCACTTTCTAGAGTATCTGCAGCTGTCATGAGAAATAGGCATCTCAAGAGGTTTAATTTTCAATCCACCTATAATTTTTTGTATATTGAAATTTAGGGGTGGGTTGGGACGTTTGGGGTGTTTCTGAAATTTATCTATCTGGTTAGAACTGCATTGTGTTTTTACTACTTTATGGTCAGAAGACATTGTTTGAGTAGGCAACATAAGCGTCAGTCCAGCATCTTGAAAGTGATAGTGTATCAATGTGTTAAATAGAATTTCAGGTTTTATTTGCTTCACAGGAGATGGATGCTTTGGCATGGCAATACAGATTTTTTGGTTCTTTCTCCCCTTGACTTAACTAAACAATCAGCGATCTTCCTGTCATGAAATAGAGTCCAGTACTTCAATGAAAAAAATCTCCACTTCTATAGCTGTTGCATTGGCTCTCTATATTCAGAAAGACATCATTCTTGTTTAAAACATGCAAGTTTTTCTGTTTCTGCTTATTTCAATTTCTGCCCAAAACTGAGGCCTGAGTCTGTTATGGACAGTGGAATGTCACAGTCATATACAAACCAAAGAGACAAAAGTACAACCCGGCTCACTGGATATTCTAATGGTCAAAGGTTTGATGACAGAAATTCAGAATCAGAAGCAACACTAGCAAGCCAGGTACTGGAGTGGGCCTTAATGGTCATTATTTGTGCTTTCGGCATTGGAGCCACCTCTTGTTAATGTGATCACTTACCAATTTGTCCTATTTCTCCGTTTCCCCCTTACATTTCTATTGTGGCAGGGAGTCATTACTCAGCTATCAGAACATATTTCCTCGCTCAATGATAGAATGGATGAGTTTACGAACCGAATTGAAGAGCTGAATTCCAAGTTGACTGTGAAGAAAAGTTCTAGCCAACAAAACCTTGCTCTTCAAGCTGAAACCTGCAATGGCTCCGCTCCCACTTCTTATTTCATCTCTGGCTTAGGCAATGGATCTATAATGCCTAATTCCTCGTCTTCTGCCCAGCTGGCTAAGGAGTCTCCAGCACTGGAAGAGGTACTATAATTTGACCTACCTCAGTTACTCTATTAAAATTTTTAAGGGAATGCTTGTGAGGAATATTATCACCATACATACAAATAATACAAACGTCAAGTAATGACTTTGTTGCTCTCGACTGGTTTGCTAATCTTCTGTTTTGTCAGATATCAAACATTACAAGGGGACAACGTCAAATCATGCATCAGTTAGACAATCTCAACAATCTCCTCCGGGAAAGCATGGGGGAGAGAAATCGAGTGGCAAGAACAAACAGCAGTAAAGGCACAGATGGTCGTTTTGAACCCTTGACAGTTCCTCTTGCAGT
Source organism: Fragaria vesca subsp. vesca (assembly GCF_000184155.1). Lineage (NCBI taxonomy): Eukaryota > Viridiplantae > Streptophyta > Magnoliopsida > Rosales > Rosaceae > Fragaria > Fragaria vesca. The sequence goes on along the minus strand of NC_020494.1, from coordinate 16,697,215 downwards.
AACGCTTGCTGTTGGCATTTTAGGAGTCATCATATACAAGGGCGTCTCAAACCGAAGCTGATTTGACTTGAATACTTAACAGGCTGATAGACTTCTCCCACCTGAGTTTTAATGCAGTACTACCCTTACCCTTCTTGCCCGGGAAAACACAGTTAACAGATAGAGATAGCGGAAGCAAATATGAGCTAGAGAGCTTCTTTGAGAGTTTATGAAAGAAGGGTGACGTAGCATTTTTGAAATTTTGTGGAATACTTGCGTTAGTTCATGGTTTTTCCATTCATTTGCTAGTTTTAACAAAAAGAGGATCAGTTCCAGAGTTAAAAAGACTCATCTCTCAAGCAATCTCATCTCTTTTTCAGTCAACTTTGCCAACTCCATGAAATCAATCTGTCATCGAATTGTATCACCATTTGATTCATAAACAGTGTCACTTTTTAGAGCAATCAAAGTGGGTTCTGGGTTCTAGAGCTTCCTAGACTTTCAGAACATAACAGTGAAGTTCGTCGTTCAACGCTAAACCATGAGAGAGTGCGATGTTGAGGGGTATAAAAGTCATTTCCGTTTAAAGAATTAAAATTAAAGAGATGGACCCGTCCAGCCCACCTAGGCCCATTCCGCCTAGGCGGGCACTCCCTCCGCCTAGCCCGCTTAGGCCCACTTTGGCTATAAATTTTTAATTTTTTTTTTATGTATTTGTATAGTGTCCAGAAGGTGTTAAACAGAGTTTTGTCTCCAACCGCCGGACCGAACTTCACCGACCGCCGCGACGCTGTTCAGTCCTGACACAGAGGAAGTATTAAGGTAGATTTTACATTCTGGAGAAGACAGCGAACCCGAAACCTCGTTAAGGTAAAGGTTTCAGTCTTATATTTTGGTCGGATTTTGTTGCTTCCATTCTTTCATTTCTCAAAGATCTGGTATTATTTGATCATTTGGGTTTGCTTTGATATAATGGAATTTCATAAGGGTATTGATTGATGAGCATGGTTTGATTAAGAGATAGATAAATGTCAGTGAACATTTGAAGTGTGTTATATACAGAAATGTAAAGGAAACAAGTTTGAAGGCTTTTGTGTATTGCATTCACTAAAAATTGGAACAAAGACTATAACTTGATGTCAGAATTGTTTTTGTTTCAGACCCTGATGGTGACAATTATGTTTTCTCCCCAGAATTTGTGATTTTTTTGGAGTTGATGAATGTATAATTGCATTTTAGTTTACTGAAAGAAATTCTAAAGGTGCTTGTTTTCTTTGTAGCAGTTTAGTTGGAGTATGCATATGGGGGATAAACCAGATCTTGATTTGATAAGCAATCTGCCTCAGAGCATTATAGAGAGCATTCTCACGTATTTGCCTATAGGAGATGCTGTAAGAACTAGCTGCTTGTCAAGGAAATGGAGATACAAATGGACTACACTGACTCATCTTGTATTCGACGAGAAATGTGTTGCTCAAACCGGTGACCAAGTAGCTGTTGAAAAAAGCCTTGTTAATTTTATAACTCGAGCTCTCTTTCTTCACCAAGGCCCTATTCACAAGTTCCAGGTCTGTACTTCGATCTTGCAGAGCTGCCCGGATATAGATCAATGGATACTTTTCATTTCAAGGAATGGCATCAAAGAAGTGGTTCTTGAATTGGGAGAAGATGGCGAGTGGTTTAGGGTGCCCTGGTGTCTTTTTCATTGTGAAAGGCTGACCCGTCTGGACCTATTTCGCTGCGAGTTGGATCCACCTCCTTGTTTTAAAGGATTTCCGTGTTTGAAGAGCCTCAATCTTCATCAAGTTTTGGTTGCTCCTGAGGCAATTGAAAGTCTTATTTCTAGTTGCCCGCTACTTGAGACTCTGTCTTTGTCATACTTTGATAGCCTAGCTTTAAATATCTGTGCTCCAAATCTCAAGCACTTATGTCTTGAAGGTGAGTTTAAGGACATATCTCTTGAAAATACTCCGCTTTTGGTTGATCTATCTGTTGCTTTGTACATGACTGATGAAAACGGAGAGAACCCTGAGCATAGTTCAAATTGCAAGTTTATCAAGTTTCTTGGTGGCATACCACGCCTTGAGAGGCTTGTTGGGCATATCTACTTTACTAAGGTAATAGTACTAGATGCTTTTTGTTTCTTTGTTCATACTTGCATTTCATATTTGAGCATAGGTACCATAGCTGTATTTATGTTTCACAACAGTGATACGCTTCTTATTTCTGCGTTTACTTTCTTTGTTTCAAGTATTTGAGTATAGGTAAAGACCCAGGAGTTCTTCCAATTACATATAACCATCTAAAGATAATTGAATTATATCAAGTGAGTTTTGAAGATATGAAAGAGATACTAGTTGTTCTTCGCTTGATTACAAACTCTCCTAATTTAAAGGAACTTCAACTCTCGGTAAGTTATTGTGAATATGTTATCCTTCGTTTTTACATTTCCTTACTCATAGTTATTCTAGTTTTCAGCTTTACCCTTCAGTTAATAGTTAAGATTACTGCCAAACATAGGGATCCTCTTTAACATCAATGGAATCACCCGATTTGGACTTCTGGGAGAAAGAAGGCCCTTCGGATTGCACATTCCACAAACTTAAAGTCGTGAAGATGACAGATATATCTGGACTGCCACATGAGATGGAATTCATCAAATTTCTGTTGAGAAAATCACCGGTGCTTGAGGTCATGAGTATCATGCCTTGTGTGTTTGTTACAATGGAGGCACGTTTGATAATAGTCACCGAGTTGCTGAGTTTTACAAGGGCATCTCCTAAAGCTGGAATTGTATTCATCCAAGATTAAGTACTGTGTCTGATATTGTTTGACAGAGCTGGCGAGCTGGGCATCTGTTGTGCTTGTTCAATTCAATATCTTCTGAGAAATGACAATGTGTTTTTATAAGGTTTAGACTTTAGACAATCACATGGTCCATGATAGTTGAGATTTAGGACCATGACAGACAGTTTCGTTTTGTTCTACTGGTTTCAATGTGACCAGTATATACGCAGGAACAAAAGAATACATGAAAGTTATTTCTGTTGTGCCTTTGATATCTGAACAATGAACCTCTTGAGGAATCCAACAAATGCCATTGAATTTTTATTTGGTTATTCATCTTTTTGCAGAAATATGACTATTAATTTGAAAAGATAGTACATTCCTAATCCAATTATGAAGCAGGTCCCTGATCCAAAAATTCTTTGCTGCCATTGAAATTTATCAAGACAGACAAAATTCAATCCGAGAACATTATTCTTACAATCTGAAGACCTCAAACCGGAAAGTCTCAGGAATACACTTTTTCACTCGTGAATAATCGAAAGCGCATGTAACACACTCAAATCTACATGTCAGATTTCTCATATCAGATTCTGTACAGTCGAAATTTAACACAACTCTTTTGAGCTTCAATATGATGATGATGATGCTAATATACAACAATACAGCAAACTCATTGTTGATCGACTCATGTTCATGGTATCAACTTGTATCATGTCCTTTGCCTATGCATTTCTGAAGTTCCTCTACTTTGAGGCTTGTTTTATTACCTTGGTCCAGACAGCTCCATTGCTTGTGCAAGTAATGAAGAGTCATCAGTGAGATCAGAGTAGCGCTCAGAAGACGAAAAATCGTTGTTGGTTCTGCACCTGTTTGATTCAGCTCTTTGAGAAGCTTCCCATTTCTCTGCGAGTCCATCTCCTTCGAGCATTCGTACCACTTCAGACATCTTTGGTCTCTGACCAGGAAGATTTTGAGTGCATAAGAGAGCCACTTGAATCATTTCTTCAAGCTCAATGGGATCATAGTCATTCTTCAGTTCCTTGTCCACCAGCATATCAAATTTCTTTTCCTGTTGAATTTTCTTCACCTGCAGTAAAAATATATGCATTAGCTAAGTGCAACAACTAAAGCATAATAGCTTAATAATCAGCTGAAGAACTCATTAGCACACCCAGTCAAGTATAGCTCCTTTCTGGTTTGCTGCTTTGCCAAATTCCAAGGCTCTTTGGCCAGATATCAGTTCAAGTACCAGGATCCCAAATCCAAAAACATCAGTTTTCTCCGAGGACTGGCCAGTTGAGAGATACTCCGGTGCTATGTGCCCCACGGTGCCCCTCACCGCTGTTGTAATGTGTGATTCATGGTGATCCAAAAGCTTTGCTAGCCCAAAATCTCCCACCACAGCCTCATAGTAATCATCAAGAAGTATATTTGCAGCCTTCACATCTCTATGAATGATCTTGGGATCACACTGCTCATGCAAGTACAGAAGTCCCCTTGCTGCTCCAATTGCAATCCTCTTCCTTGTACCCCAATCCAAGGCTGGTTTGGCTGCAAGTTTACCAAAGTTTGTGTTCATTCTAAAGACAAACAGATTATAACAAAGTAGTGACCTGTGACTAATGTAAAATTTGCAATTGGATGGAGAAAGGAGACTTTACATTTAAGACGCGAAGCCACACTTCCATTAGACATGTAGGGGTAAACCAGGAGCCTCTCTTTGGCTGTCATGCAAAATCCATAAAGGCGGAGGAGGTTGCGATGCACTGCTAGGCTGATCATCTCAACTTCTGTCTGAAATTGGATTTCGCCTCCTATGGCATTAGCATCCTTGAGCCTTTTGACAGCTACCACAGTACCATCATGGAGATATCCTTTGTAGACATTTCCAAAACCACCCTTGCCAACCAAGTTTTTGCTGCTGAAGTTGTGTGTTGCAGACTGAAGTTCTCTGAAGTGAAATGACTTCAAGTTTCCGAGGCAAACTTGTTCATGGTGTGATTCTGAAATTTCAATTGGTATTAGTGAAGACAGCTTTCTCTAGTCTACATGACTACATCTGAATGAATTCAATTTACTTTAAATACTAACCGTTAACGTCTAAGAATATCTGCTGGTTGTGCTTTTGCCTCCACCAAAGAAGGAAACCAAAACCAAGAATTAGAAGACAGATGCAGCCCAGGCTTGATGCAAAGGCTAAGGCAACCTTATGGTTCTTAGGTCTCCCAGCAGGTTGAGCACCTTCAGAAACATTAGAAAAGCAATTTACGGTGTTTGCAAGAAGTTTTTTTTCCTTAGGAAAATAACATTTTTCAAGAGAACAACTTGAAAAAGTGGATTTTGAAATTTCAGAAAAATGATCATTAACTTGAAGCTGAAGTAAAGCAAGTTTCTAATATTTTAAGAAAGAACAGAATACAACTTTAAGAACAGAACTTCAAAATTTGAATCAAACAAGAAGGAACCATCAGTACTTTGTGAACTATTCAAGGGAAAAGATAGCGGCATAGGCGTTGTCCCAAAGCAGTCTTGCTCCATTCCAGCGGCGCAAATCTGATGGTTTCCCACTATACTGTTTCAATTCAAAAACTAGATAAATGAGTGACAGGTTTTCATCTTCTGAATTAAGGAGGGAAACACTTTTGGAGGCAAAAGCAACTTTAAAATGGCTCACTTGAATGCTCTAGCAGGAAACCTGGGTACTGGACCACTTAAATTATTGTAAGACATGTCCCTGCATCATTATGTAAATCCAACCTTATTAAGATATTTCCCAACAAGAACTAACACAAACTGAAATTAAAAACAAGAAGTTTGAAGATAATTACAGAAAGGCCAGCTGGGTCATGTTGGCAAACGAAGAAGGAATTGCCCCAGTGAGACTGTTATTGTTTAGCCTCCTGCTTGCAACAGAATTAAGACTCATGACCATGTTTCTTTACTTGGACAGTAAATAATTGAGTTCAGCAGTTTCTGAAAAATAAACTCACAAATATTGGAGGCCTTTCAGGTGGGATAGAGCTGTGGGAATTTGACCACTGAATAAATTGTTAGACAGATCAAGTGTTTTAAGCTTCTGAAGCCTCCCAAGCTCAGTTGGGATTGGTCCTGTTATACTGTTATCCTGAAATGTCCTGCCAAAGGAATAAAAGATAAAAAATAAAAAAACCTTGAACAAGAACACACCCTTTTTAGTAAACTTTGATATTGAAGTACCATATTTACTCACACAAACAGGAGGTTTGTCAAGTTGGCTATGCTTGGTGACAAAGTGCCTGATAAATTCTGGCTTGGAGTTCCTCTGCATAGAAACCATTGAAGCTACTTAAATTAAGATACTAGCTTTTCATGCATGGTGCATTTTGGAATTTCTCACCAAGTAATTTGAAAACATAAACACAGTACTACTTACAGGGCAGTGACTAAACCATCAGAGCAAGTAACCATATTCCAGCTGCAGGGATCCACAGAAGTTTCATCCCAATTGTGAAGAACGCCGCGAGGATCAACTAGTGAATCCTTAATGTTCCCCAATGCTATCACTGAAAAAATCATTCAAAACTATCATACACCACTCATTTACTCAAAAACACAAAGAATATGCAGAACTTGATCAATTACCTTCCATGTTGACACCTTTGGCGGTAAGGGAGCCACTTACACAACTCCACAAGCAAAAAAAAGTCACAAAGCACAAAGCTTCACCTTGCTTCCTGATTTCCATCGAGTTTAAGGTCTTAAAGAACAGGCACCCAGATGTGAGATAAAGCTTATGGAGCTGGTTTGAGTAGTTTGAAAGCTTCAACACAAGAAATCTGCAACCGGGAAAGCTCCAAAACCAGAAATGCACTGACTCACCAAGTCAAGGCCTAGTGTCAGAGGAAAGAGCCAAAGAAGCAGATGTTGGTTTGGTTGTGTTGTATAGAGATAGTAAAAGACTAAAGAGAAGTAAGCATGCTCTGCCAGTACTACTGGTTTCAGCAAAGAAAAAGCAGCAAATGAATATATAAAAGCTGAGGAGCAACACTACTAACCATGTCTAGATAACTGCAAAAGATGATTGCAAAAGAAAATTCCTTCAATCATGTATCGGGTTAAACAAAAGGTACGTGCTTTTGGAAAATTATTTTTATTTACTGTTATTCCCTCATTATAAAATGTAAAGCAAGTGAAGGATTACCTGTTACGCACTGTAAAAGCTATGATTAGGACAACTTAGTCCGTTAATCAAAATATACTGAGCAGTCAAATAGCATCATTTTGCTGTCAGTGTGAGAGAGAGAGAGTAATCTGTACAGTATGCTAAACCTTCCATAGTGGCTCCTGGGAATCTAACATTCCATTAAGTTTGGCCATTTTATTTGATTCTCAAATTCCACCATATAATTCTCTAACAAATTAGATTCGAGTCACTACAACCGCAGATGAAGTCAATTTTTTGTTTAATGTTTAAACAAGAAATGAATCGAATGTTCGAACTTTAGATCTTACCGGATGTACCGAGTCATAAATCACAAACTTCGACCTACTACTCATAAGCTTTATATATGTATGAAAGATTCTAACAGTAATTGAAACACATAAAACTTGTGTGATCGTCCAACACTTCAACATTCACAGGAAATTAAGTGAAGATTAAGAGCATATATGTAGCTAATGGAGAAAGAATTTCGAATTCAAGCAAAGAAAAAAAGAAAGTGATAACACACTCGATCAGTGTCTCATGAATCAAGAGACGGTCCATGAAATAAACAATGAAAAGCAGCAACTTTTAAAAGCAAAAGCTACTCCCTTTCTCTTTCTCTTTTGCTTTGTTAGAAAAAACAGGTAAATTAGTAGTACGAGATTTTTATTTTTAGATTCGAACTCAAGGAATTAAAAACGGATGAGGTAATGTATGAAACATATCGCAAACAATAACTAATCTAATGACTTTATATTGCCAAGAATTTTGATACAAAAAGCACCATAGGATTTTAAGAGCCAATGTTCCTGGGCTTAATTAAGAGCAAACAGTGATTTACGTGTGCAGCTAGTAAACTATATGAAACTGGAATAATCATGGGGTCACGATGATGCTAGCTACTGGAGAAGAAAATATGATGCGAACAGTAATGATATAAGGGGTGTCCATAGATGCACGTGCAATCTGGTCCTATAGTGCCGCTGACTTGATTCATGTTCAAACGTTGCTTTGGACCAGGATGAATTGCTCTGTTGCTTTCATCATGATCAATCTTAAGATGCTGTAAATCTCATATTTGATCAAACTGATGAAGAGATTAATCATAACAACAAACATTCTGGAATGATTGAATCATATATGGTTAAAATTAAAAGACAAATAATGCAAGAAAATAAAGAAATTAAGCTAAAACGTGACCAACTGTAGCTGGATTTAGATCTAGGGTTTTGAGCTTCCGGGAAAGGTTAGAGAGCACATATACTGATCGTATATAAAAAAAAATGATACATTACGAAACATATTAGAACTTGTACATATCATTAGTCTCTTCAGATAAGAAGGATTATGTGAGTTGGATAGAACTTAGGTGATAAGCCCTTGTCACCTCTAGGTGATCAACACCAATAAAAAGAGGACACTTAGTTATTTTTTAGACTTGTCCTAAAGAAATAAAACTTGATTTTGCTAACGGAGAGATTAAGCGGAATCTAGCTCTCTTTCTCTAAATTTCTCAGACAAATCCTCGTTTTCGCGGAGACGAACTCTCATTTCCCAAATTTGTCATCAAATCTTGCATTCGCCGATCTGCTTCTCGTCCTCCTCATGTCTCTCTCAAATTATCTGATTTGTAAGTTTACCCAAATTTTATCCCAAGTTCTATCCATTGGGCTGATCACCAAAGTTCACCCAAATTCTCTTTGACAAAAAACAAATTCTCATCCTCGTCATGTCTCGCTCAAATTCTCTGATTTGTAAGTTTACCCAAATTTTATCCCAAGTTCTATCTATTGGGTTGATCACCAAAGTTCACCCAAATTCTCTTTGACAAAAAACATATGTTTAATTTCTCCGTTAACAATTGCAAGCTTCCTTTTTCTAGGCAAGTCTAAAAAAAATGTCGGGTGGCGTCTTCTTATTGATATGATGTTAGTCACCTAAAGATGACAAGGGCTTGTCACTCAAGTTTTATCCATGTGAGTCCGACTCACGACATTCTTGTTGTAAGAACATTTGCAACAGCTTTCTTAAAATTTCTCTAAAATGGGGAAGCAAAAACTAAAATCTCTAAAAAATTTATGCTCCAACTCCAACAGCTTCTCCATTTTGGAGATTTCGGCATTTATTACAACAATAAAAAATGTTATATGATTATTAATAATAACAAAAAAAAATCATATATTTCACTGTAACATAAATTACTCAATAAAATATTCTACATTTTTGTTCTTATCGTTGGAGCACGTGAATAATTAATATTTGAGGAAGGAAAGTTTTACTGCAAATTTGGAGAATTAGTGCTTCTCTTTCTTCTCCATTCCTATTTTGTAGAATGAGATGGGGAAGCTGTTGGACCACAAAACAACCTAATATTCTCCAAAATTAATAAAATCAAGAAAATGGGGAAGTTGTTGGAGATGCTCTAAGGAAATAACTTGGGTGACCAATTATAATCATTTATGGGTGACAAATATCAATGAGAGATGGACAAGTGTCAACAATAATCATAAACAAACATGTCAAATACCCAAAACTCATGTTATGTCCTTAAATTGCAGCGTCAATCCTTTTAAAATTGACATATGTCTCATGTTCATTGATGTGGTCACCTTAAGATGACCAGCCCTTGCCACCGAAGTCAGGTTCTTAAATTGAAGATTCGACTCATGAAAACCTACTTAAGCTCTTTCTTTGCTCTATACTAAGGAGGCTTTTCGATCAGTTAATTAATAACAAAACTAATCTTCTTCTTTTTTAGGTCAAAGTATTAATACTTCAAGCAGTTTTTTTTTTTTCTTTGAAGAGTATTTCAAGCAGTTCTGTAAATGCAATCAATCAGCAACTTACGGTCCCTTTTTCATATATATATATATATATATATATATATATATATATATGAGAAGCATATTCAATCCAGTTCTGTGAACAAAACAGGGTTTCGATCATGAAGGCTGAACTGTTTTGTGTTTATATAGGAGCTGATCATGGCTCAAATTCCTTTAATGTTCAAAGAAAAACTGCACGTAATTCTCAATCATGAATCCAACTGTTCATCTCAAATAGGATCCCAAGCACTAAATTTAGTCTGTGGCCCTTTCATGTCTTCTAGCTAGCTACTCTAGTCTCCCTCGTGATTGGAACACGCAGATCCACTACCACACTGTGCCCTTCTGCAGCTAAATCGTACGTCCTCTATCTCAAACCAAGTTTCAGTAACTATGGAGGAAGCCCAGGCACACATGCATCGTCCTTGAAGCAGCAACCATAACCAGGAAGCAAGCAAGCAAGCAGCTCGATCAATTAGTTTGATCGATCAGTTGCTGGTGGACCTTAATCGACAAAGATCGAAATTCTGGCTCTCTGCAACTCTAGCTGTTCCTGACAATGTCATCTTAGCGGAATCTTTGTCCAATTTGTAATCAACGAAATTTCAAAAGGGAGTCAAACTAGGGGATTTTAAAGGAAGTTGACCATAAACCCTAATCAAGATGTATATGCACTACGCACTAAAAGGAGCCAAAAATGAGTAAGGAATTATTGTTCTTTTATACCACTTGGGTTGGCTTGGTTTTAGACTTGAGAGAGTTCAGAGGTCACTGCTTTGAGCAAACTGTACCACCCCACATTCATCATTTTGTTTTGGGTCTATTTCTGTTAAGATCGATCAGTAGCATAAGTACCCTACCTTCTTCCTCTTTTCATTTTCTCATTTTCTGAATATGTACTAGCTAATACCAGAGCACTCTAGTGTATTTATATATCGATCAGTCTATTCTGTCCCAGTTCCACCATGTACTATGATTCTCTCATAGGGTATAGGGCTGTTTCTGCATCATTCATGCATGTATATATGAAATGCACCTTCAATGCCCTGCCTAGCTTGACCCCTTTTGATCATATTTCAAATTTCAAAAGGACATGAAATGTTTTTCATGTTGTAGAGCATAGCGGGTATTTGCACTCGATAATATTGTGGGAAAGTAGAATCTATGTCATACATAATAACGACGTTCATGTAAGATCTCGCTTGCCTGACTTACAGAACCACATACCAAATCGGAGATTTATGTAGAGTACTTTCAAATGTATCATTCTTATCCATTGTTGAAGATTAATTAAGAACTGCTTAGAGGAAGTTGATTGTCAATCTAGTTTTAGTATGAGTCGACCCACTTTCTGTGAATGGCCAACATGGAACAAATTCAGTTCCAAATGGTGCCATGCATATATCAAAAGCTTGGGGCACTTCACACGCATGTAACTCTCTTTTCTTTCCTTTTGTAGTGCACATAACTTTACAATTCTCTCATATTCCATCTACCAAAATAAAACTTTCTTCCTACATTCCTTATAGCACCCAGAAAAGGGTGGAAATTAGAAGAAAATGTATGACTATCAAAGTCCCCTCTCATGCATTCTCACTCGTTCAAATGAAGATGCTAAGAATCCATATATAGTTGGCCCTCTAAACAATCTTGATTTTCTTTAGTGGGGTGATCGAATGAGAATCTTTGCCTCTCAAGTCTAAAAATGAACAATGCAAAGTTCAGGGTCTCTTTGTTTGGCAATCAGAAACTGATCAAGGTTGTCTGGTTCCCTTTGGTTGTGTGTCCAAAGCTAGTGCGTAAAATCCACTACTTCTCAATAATTTTGATTTAACAGGTTTTAGCTTAGAACAAAGGTCACAAAGATAGATGGAAGAGCATCTACAATAAAGACAAAGGGCATTACATAAAGTGGAAATTAGACCACTAAAAACAATCCCAACTAAGATTTTCTCCCCTAATTTAAGAAAATGTTAAACCAAAAGTAAATCATCTTTCTGTAAAGTTAAAGGGGGATACATACAAACTCACCTGACCTCACAAGCCAAAAGCTTCAAAGGCATGATGATGAAATGACAGATGAAACAGTTTACTGAGGCCTTCAACAATCCAGAAGTTCCAGAGAGACTGGTGACTTCTACGACCATTCCATATAGGCCAAGCCATATCTCCTTGTGCAATAGCTATCTTGCTCATACAATAATTGAGGAAGATCGACAATAACCATCTACAGACATGCCTCTAGTTTTTAACATTTTCCTTGCAGAATAATGTTGAATTATTCTTCCCCCTTTGGGGTCCCTCCTATATCTCATTGAAATGTTTCAATTGCCTTTTGAAGCAGACAGCTGGTCCGATCCTGATTAAAGCCTGTAAGATTACTAGCCCCAGAGGTATATCAAATGTTTTCAAAAGCCAGAAAAACAGCTGAACTAGAGCTTTATATTTGATCCATGTATGGACATGAGTAAAGCAGTTGCTTGATTTGCCTGGTTGGCTGGCCCCCTTCTCCCTCTTTCCGGGGACTAGGAGCAGGAAGATGCAATGTTATGATAAATGTGCAATTGCCATATACAGGACTTAGTATTGTACTCTCATATGATGTATGCTATTATAGTTTTCATACTGGATATTAAGGAGGGATTATGTTTTTCTTTCAGAATATGTAGCAATGGGATTGGGGAAGCGAGTTACATGTTCCCAACCCTTTTTGTGGTTCAAGAAGAACTAACCAACATGCTAATGAATTGAAGAAAACCAACAATACTCTTTCACCTTACATGACATCTTTGTAGCCATGAAGAATATTTAGATTAGTTTTTCGTGTAAAGTCATTATACGTATTGGAGAATCAAAAGCCTATAATAAGTGTTTGGTTCGTATAATTGGACAAAATGGAGGATGAAAATTCCAAATTAGTGAAGTTATGATATTGATAACATGTTAGACAATCACTGAACCTTAAAGCTAAAGTGCATATATTGTTCATCACAGTTAGAGTAAGGGGAAAATTGACGAAGAATGTATGCAGACATGCAGTTGAAGTGGTTTTATAAGCAAGCAATGTGAGGGGGAAAGAATGGTGTTCTTCCACTTCCATGTCCACAGCATTATGGGCCTCTGTGTACAAATGAGCTTTCAAAACTCCCTTTCGTTTTCTAGGCTCCCAAATTTTGAAGGCAGATATTGTAGTCAATGTCAAAAGTTGAGGCTGCCCAAGCCATTTCATTGTAGTTTCACACAATCATTCCACACCACAGACGGGATATTTCATGTCGCTTACCACTATTGGTCAAAAGTGACATGCTCTACGATAGTAGACCACAGAAACTCGATTATTTCCACAAATCCTCCTCCAAGATCAAATTGCAACCAAGCTCTATTTGATTGTCAATACCACACACATGTTGAGCATAGAATATATCACAGATCATATATGGCCCTGTAAGTTAACATCCATGTAGATACAACAGGCTATAGCTATCCATGTGGATACAACAGAGAAATAGGCTATGGTTAAAGCTCATAGATAAGCCACATACAAATCACATAAACATGAGTTTCTATGATTCATAACCAAGGATATCTACTCACAAAGAACCAAGGATATAGAACAGAACCAAAATTAACATAACCATGAATGTATTAACTGAAGATATAACAGGCTATAGCTATCCATGTGGATACAACAGAGAAATAGGCTATGGTTAAAGCTCATATATAAGCCACATACAAATCACATAAACATGAGGTTCTATGATTCATAACCAAGGATATCTACTCACAAAGAACCAAGGATATAGAACAGAACCAAAATTAACATAACCATGAATGTATTAACTGAAGATATAAAGATCCTTCTTTTGGTCTTGGATACAAAGGTCCATGAATGTATTAACTGAAGATATAAAGATCTTCTTTTGGTCTTGGATACAAAGGTCCATGGATGAGAAGATAATACAACTCATCCAGAATAGAAAGACTTCAGCAAAAGAACATACAACTGAAAAATTCTACACATTACCAATATCAAATCATGTCCGACAGGTAATTATTTATACTTAGAAATAGTAAAATGGCGACCAATTAAGTTATTGACTTTCAAGAGGATTCGTAGTCCTCATCTTCCTCTTTCCAACAGCCTTTGAGAGTTGATCTGGGAGAACCACAGGCCTCAGTCTTGAGGAACCTGTACTGAACAATGGAACCACCCATTCCAAGCTCCTCGTGGCTGCTCTCTTCACGACAGTATCCCTTCAAATCCAATGAACAAATTTGCTGGAGTGACTTGACTGCAACATCAGCATGGACAGCAATAGAGAACTCACTCGGTTTGAAACAAGCCAAAACCCTCTCAGCCAACTGGTTAAGGTTCAACTCATTGAAGTCATATCCTGCGGATTCAAAACTAGCATAGCTAAAACCGTCTTCTGGTGTAACGTGAATGGTTGAAATCGCCGCTCCTTCAATGGCATTCATCGAATAACCACAGGGGTCAAACTCGAAATCACAAATATCAGAACCTGGGAGGATCTTTCGGATGCCAGAATCATTGGTCATTGCAGCTGCTGAGCTTGTCACAGTTTTGTAAAAAACAGAAGCCTTGGCCCTGTCCAAACCAGTCATGCACATTTCCAGGGTGTATACAGGATCAACCAAGTGCGCTGGTTCAGCAGATGCAGAATACACATGCCATTTCTGAGGTCCAGCAGACCCACCCATCATATAAGCTCTGCTGCCTCCCCCGAGCTTCCCAAAGTATGCGTCAAGTGTAGAAACTTCTTCGGAGAAGTTTCGATGAGGGAATGATTGTGCTCCAGGGAAAATGAAACTCCCACGAGTGTACCTCACAGATCTCACGGTGAGACCAATGCTTTCAGCTAACTTCAGGATAGGTGGGATTGCCAGGAGCAACTTCGTCGTCCCACAAGTTTTGATGATGAGCTTGTACGAGTAGATGAAGAGGCTTGACTCTGAAAGAACATACGAGTCAACATCATCGTTTGACAGGGAAGAGACAATAGTGCACTCGGCTTGTCCAAGAAACTCATCCAGCTGGGATTTGGACAGGGAACGAAGACCCCTTCCTTCAGGATCACGAAACACGCTTGGTTCAAAGAATGCAATTTCCAGCCTCTTTTCGTATCCTTCAAATCCGATTGCAGAACCCGCCATCGACATTGTGGCTAAAAGGAATGATTATAGTCCGAAGAAGATCACAGATGCAAACAGAAGACAATTGAGAAGAGACTGCAGTCGCGAAGAGAGAAAAAGAGGAAGACGCCGGTCGAAGAAAACATAAACAAAAGGAAACAAACTAAAGCTATCAATGAAACCACGTCAAGTGGTCAGGTTGCAAATTTGGGTATATCAGGATGGCTTGCGAGCGCACTGCACAAAACGAAAGAACAATACTTAAAATCTGTATGTACACCGATCCAATCCAACAATTCACATCCGAAACCGATTCACATGTAGAACAAACAATAGCATTGAAAGCAGAAAGTTAAAGCCAAGACTTACGTTGGAGTAAGCAGCAGATCTGAACTTCTTGATGCCACCGTTAGGTCGAATGTCTTCAATGCTGTATCCAAGAGGTGCTTCGTAGAATAAGGATTTACTACTGCTAGACTTTTTCCCACCTTTAGACTCCATTAGAACATTCAGTTCTGCTTGATCACACACAAAACACAATAATCAGAAATCAATCTTCAACAGAATCAAGACACATTTTAATCAATATATGCAAAAGACACGACCTTTATCTCAAATTGCCGATTCAATATCCAATTATCACTAGCAGTTTAAATCCCCAAAATTCCAACACAATCTGATCCTTTCCACACATGGATCAATAATACTCAAATCGCTAACAAGATCAATATAACATATTATTCTCAACCTAATATACACAATTAAACAGTAAAGCTTGTATCAAATTTAACAATTTAGGGGAAACAAGAATGATGGTGCTTACTGATATGAGGTTTGGTTTAGACGGCCAGAAAACGATGGGGTTGGACCTCCGGAGAAACTCTTAGATTGGAAATTGAGAACGAAACTCTTTAGATTTCAATTCGAAACTGCAATTTCGCAAACCCTAGAAATTTTCCGATGAAAGAGAAGAGGAGGCTGTTGTGTTTAGGTTTTGTTAAAATGAGGGATAGCAAGGGGGCTTTTTATAGGGGACGAGGGAAGTGAAGGGTGTGGATTTCCGATTTTGCCCCTGGGCGAATGGAGACAACGGCCATGCGTCTGCCACGTTGGTTCCGGGAAGCAGCTGGAGCCTGTTTTTCTTCAGAGAAAGTAGCTGGCCTTGTGGAAGTTGGAACTCAAATGTGAGGCCCTAATTCCTCCTCTATATCACTTTTTCCCAATTTAATTTTTTATTAAAAATTGTAACTTGAAAATTATTTTTAGACATGTGAAGAAACAATAAATACCTCAACCTAAACGCTGATAAAATTTTCTGTTTCTAACAATAATGACTTAATATTTTCAAAATTAAAGAATATCGCAATTATAAATTAATCCTATCTAAAAATGATTTCGACTGTGATTTCGGTAATACAAAGTTTTTCATAAAAAAAATATATATATTCAAACTAAAAAATGAAAAGTGACGTAATCGTCTTCACATTGATTTCAACAAAATGATGAAAATTTTAGTAATGTTAGCTAAGTTTAACAAGCAAAAAATTTGAATTAAGAAGACTCTTATGATTATTTTTGAATCATATCATTAATGAAACTTTAAACTGCATTGAGGAGAATCTTAATTTACAATCAGTAGCATCAGAATATTTGGAGATACTAACGAAAGTCTCAATACGAAATATGAATTCTATCATGTAGCTATTAACGAGAGTCTCAACACGAATTTGAATTGTCTTATTTTGGAATCGAATTTATTTTCTTAGCTCAACACAAATTTGAATTGTCAACATTTGAATTTAAATCGGTTAAAATAGAGAAACTAATTTGAAATATATAATAGATAAGAAAGTATAATAATAATGGAATAATGACACGAGCAGAATCAGATTCGTTTTGAGAGGCCGGAGATTTAGATTTGAGTGGGGGCAGAGTCACTTACTCACTTTTTTATGATACGATTGGTTTCTGTGGTCAATATCGTCTTGAACAGCAGACCCCAACCAACCACATGTTCTGCCACGTGTGCAACCTGTGTGGCTGTAAATTTCTTTTTCTGGTATGTTCTCTACTTAATAATTGGTACTTTTACTCCTCCCACCACACGCTTCCGCTTTGCTCGTCGCGCGTGGTGCTCAACCTCTTTCCCTATTCTGCTTCAATCATTACTCCATGGAAGCCAGGTAGGTTAAAAGTTCATCCTCATGACTCCGGTCACAAACAGTCCAACATGCATGCGTTTTCTCTTCATCTTATTAGGGTTAATTTGATAGGCTCATAAGTCATAATCACCTATATATGACTTGATACTAAGTAATTGATCATAGGTTTATGTAATTAGGATTTACGTTGAAGATCGAGAAGTCTTCTTTCAGTAAATAGCTGATTGAATTAACGTTTACTTCATATTGTTAATTAGATACGTTAATTATTTGTTTTACTACTCGATATTGTTCAATACATAATACGTTTCATTTTTCATTAATCAATCCAAAATTTATATGACTCGAGCTTTTGTTCAGTTTCTTTTCTCATCTATGGGGACGAGACTCGATAACTACAAAATTAGCAGTATATTGATTATATGGTTATCAGAAAATAAAAGTAGAATCGAATATCGAAAATTGGTTTGATCGATCACAACCTCCAAACTTTCCATTTTCTGATATTTTAGAGGGTTAGAGGCTTTTAGAGCTTAAGGTCTTGAAGCCGTTACATATTGCGGTCCTAGATAAACCTATTCCATCGAATTATGCACCACACTTTGTCTATCATCAACGTGTGAATGAATCAATGCTAAGCTAAAAAAGGGCAAAGAACAAGACGAAATTCCCAAGCAAATGGATTCCTTTTCTCATATGTCAAAAGATTATATGCAGAGGCCGGGCATCAATCTCAAGTCAGATAAACTTGGCATGGATTCCGGAAGATATTGTAATGTAAAGAACATACAACTAAATAATTTCTTTTTCCAAAAGCAAACGATAAAAATCAAGTCAAGACTCCAGAAGATTTAACAACTTTATCTTAATCTGGCACTAGAAATGCCCTTTGCCAACCTTGAGGACTGAGACGAGTCATATCTTTAAGCTTATTGGTGAGAACTCTGGCCGGCAATGCATGTAGTTCGAAGACTATTGGCATCCCAGGGTTTATGGATTTCATCATTCATCCACGTATATAATCAAATGGGGTATTTAACAAGTGTTTCTGGACAATAATGCAGTATTTTTATGCATTAAAATGATGGAATCGATTCTCTCCTTGGCTAGTCGCTCTCTTTGGTTGTGATCCTTCCCTTCTTGTCCCACTAAACAAGGTGATAGTGCTTAAATAGCTTGCTTTGTCTATAGTTAAACCAAGTTTAAAGGGACCAATTGGAGGGAGGAGGAGTAGTGGGGTGGAAGTTGGCCTGAGATTTCTTAATATAAAGGTACGTTTTATACGACGGCTTTCTGTATTCTAAATAAAATGCATCCAGTATAATCCAGGATTATGTATAAAATACTTTTCTTTTGAGAATGATTATGTATAAAAAATGAAATGATAAGATCTGCATGTATGATCATGAGCTGTTAAGCACTTTGACGTACGGGTCTTATCTCCTTAATCAGACCTAGCTTGTCTATTTCCTTAGTCTCTCTATATTTAGACTTGGAATGAGGTAATGTCGTAAAGAGTCCACTCTACAAGTATAGTCTTAATCTCCTAAATATCTGTCGACTATAATTGACGTCAATGGTTTACAATCTTCATCTTTATCTTCCTTTCCCTTCAGTAGTGCGCGATGGAAAAAGCGAGGTCCGACAACAACAGTATACGGTAATGGCTTTCCTAGAGACATCAAGGTCCCAAATTCCAAGCATGAAGAATACGAGCTGTTTTGGCCACGTATCTCAGCAGGGGCAGAGTCGGAACTCCGGTGACTCAAAAGTAAAGAAAATGAGATTTGCGGGGCATGCCACCTCGCGGGCGAGGAAAGGAATGCGCTGCGGCTAGACTTCTAAACAAGCGAAGAGACGGTTACCGGTGCCACCTCACGGATGAGGGATTACAAGTAAGATCTCTTGTCACCTGTGAATCGATACCCACTGCTAGGGTGAGCAGAGCAACAAATAGGGAAAAAAAGCGAATCAGGAGGGAGTCTGAGAACTAAGGCGAAGTGAACTTAGAACTTAGGGTTTCGAGGATGCTCGAGGACTTGTAATTGTTTTTGTATGATTGATTGTGTGTGTCCTCTTTGATTGTGTTAAGCTCCCTTATATAGCGATCCGTAAGCAATTCGCAGAGACCTAGTTACAACCCATTCGGACTCAGCAATTAGAATTCCACAAGGATACGACCAGCTTGCGAGCCGCGTGATCCGTGCAACACGTGTCCAGAACAGACCTCGCCTAGGTCTCGCTCACCGCCCCGCATCATCTCACTGTAGCGTCGTACGCGAACTCGAACACTAAGCGATCCTATCCCGCGGAGTATTACAGTCCATTTCCAACTCTACCTCGCCATGCACTGTAGAATCCTTCACGAACTGGAACAAAGGATCCCGCGAGGACATCGAATCCCGCGGGGTATCAGAATCCTTGCAAAACTCCAACTCGTGTGTTGCCAGATTTCGCCACCCTTCGTGGGCTTTGCATTAAAAAAGGGGTCACAGGTACTGGCCCAAATGTTATCCAAAACGTACCCCGAGTCTTGAACCAAAAATACCCACTGGGCTCAAACACGAGCACCGATTTGTGGATCGAGGCTCGTAGAGCAAGCTAGTCAATCTACTGCTATAAGGATCCGGAGATGGCATGGTCAGCTCCGAAAGTCACAATTCTCTCATCCTGCTACGGCTGAGATGCTCAGCCTGAGAAGTGTGACCATCGGACGGAGCACGACCTAGAAGTCATTGTCTCCCTTTGTGTTGCAATGTCGCATGCATGGCATATGGTGTTTTTGGTAAAATGAGGAGGGATCGATGCCATAATGAAAATTTGCAGAACACCCGAGTAAGATGTTCGTGGAGCAGTAAAGACATTTTGGCCAGCGAACGACTTACAAATCTCTCTATTATAAGCAACTTATAAAGAAAAGGAACTTCTAGCTAAACTACTTACAATACGTATACACACCATGTTCGTTTTCAGTACAGTACTACAGTTTCGATCACTAAGATTTCACGATCAAACTCTCTAGAAATAGACAGTACGTGTATAGCAAAGGCATATGTTTAACATCTCCAAGGCAGGGAACAACGAATAGAGTACATGATGGTATTGACAACTTGCTTCCCTCTTCCCTCTCTTCCTTCGCGTGGAGAGCAGAGAAAATTGAGGATTGATGGTGATAATTTGTTGTCATATGTACACGTACGTTAGGTCATGTTAATTTACACAGATGAAAATATGACATGAGAGCACTCAATCGTCTTTACATATATGTTGATGTTCGAATTCGATGACTTTGACCTAGTATTATCTGGGTCTTCGGGCCTCCCTTGATTGTATTTCTTTTGGACCTGATCGATCTTCTAGCTTCGACGTCGTTGTTTCTTCTAATTTGTTGGCTGCTGTGAGATCGATCTTGTCTTGACATCTAGTTGCCTATGGGCTTGGCCTGATGTCTAAGGATGGGAGGCGAAGTCGACGCTAATTAAGCTCGATCAAGAGTCAAGACTTCAGATTATATATTAGAACCCTAATTCCATTCAACAAGAAAGATAGGAGTATATTTAAAGTGTAAAATCTCACCATTTTTGAACGCCATTATTAAGCGCAAGACCCTTCAACATGCCAAATCGATCGCGATCAGGCAACTCCGAGTTGGTCGAGAATAATAAATAGAACAGTTCTGCATATATGTTCAACTACTACCGGACTCGATCACTTGTCAAAACTTGAATGCAACTTGCAAAATATATATCCGATTTTTGCAGATACATATAATTGACAGATCTATCGATTCATGTATTCATGTCGTGGAAATTAATACCAAGTCAACTGATTCAAGTTCAAAAAGAAGAAGAAGAAGAAACAAAACCTGGATAAGAATATTAGCTAGGCATGCATGCAGCTGCTGATGATCACAAATGAAAGTCTATCTTCCCAAATGCAGATTGGTTTTCACTAAACAAAATCTAGCTAGCTAGTGATCGATTGTGTGCTAGCTTCAGTGCTTCACAGCAGGGACTAGTGCTTGGTTCATTCATTAATTATATGGTTAATTCCGGCGGATGAATCAATCGAGTACTACTTAGTTCTTGTGATACGTACTAACTACTAACTAACATTTTCAATAAAATGAATGATCGACATCGTTGTCATATTCAATTGGACGTGTTGTAATTTGAGTCTAGCACATGCTTTTGTCTAACAATAATGGAATTCAATTGATAGGATGAGAGATTATAGTATGAGTCCAACCTACGCACACATAGGTAGACTTGTATGCTTACATTCATGCATGCGAAATTTATGAAATGAAGTTGTTGCCCTATTTGTTGTATCTGCAGTTGACTACACACACCTTGCTATCCGGAACCGAATGAATTGAAGGCTGTCGCTCCCTTTTGATGATTAACGGTACTGAAGTTTTATGTTGTGTGCATCAATGTATCTGAAATTATCGATTTTGGTCCAATATATTGGGCTGAAATATAGCTATAAGTTCTTAAGTTTCGACTAATAACTTTGATTAAAAGTTGAATTAACAAGACATGTATACTCTATTTGACATATTCTTTACGGATATATTGATCGCGGTATTCTAAAGGTTATTTAGGTCTAAACACTAATCCGTCGAGGACCCTTTCATAGCAAATTGCAGCCTCTTTTATGGTATAGCAATTAACCAACGTACCCAACATTCAAACGTCTTTATGATGTGGGGATTTGATCACATTTTGATAATGTTCTTGTGGGGTGGCTAATTAAGATATATGTTAAGTCGTTGGGAAATGATACGCATGCAAAACGCTGTTAAGCTGTTTATAAATAGCTGCCTGAGCTAGCTATAGTATTCGATCATAACATTTCGGCAGCTTTAATTAATATTCAGCCATGAACCCTCATTTTGCTTCATTCTGCTTGCAGTCTTGTTTGCTGATCATCATCCTAGTATCAACCTCGACATCCAAGCCAGCATTAGCTTTCTCCATTGCTAGCCTCAGGAACTACCACCAGCTCGACCTCCCGAATAACACAGTCGGCCCTGAAAGCGTTGCATTCGACTGCCGTGGACAAGGACCTTATGTTGGGGTTTCAGATGGTAGAATTCTCAAATGGGAAGAACCTCTCAAGGGATGGACAGAGTTTTCCTACACTTCCCCGAACAGGCAAGCTAGCTAAATGGATCTCATGAGTTTATGATAGGATTAATTACAAAACATTACCCGAATTATGATGTTATTTTCATTTTCATACCTATCAAAAACTACTATTTTCATACCCTAAGTTTCATTATGTTAGCATTTTGATACCCTAACCACTAACATTGTTAAATTTTGATAATATTTAAGAGTGTTTATGTCAATTCATAATATCTTTGTAATTGAAATTAAAAATTGTACATTAAAATTAAATATTTTTCATTGCTGTTTGTTCAAACTCGAGAACACCATTTCTTCAACAAAATCAATGGGTTATTGTGATCATGGACTAAAATATCCATGATATCCTCGATATTTCCTCGAACATTCTATTTTTTACAAGCATATATTAATTTTCATATCTTTATGATATTTTATATTTTATATTTAATATACATGTAACTCCAAAAATATGCATACATAACTTTTATCACTATTGTTGTAAATATTTAATTTTGAAGTTTTTTTAATATTTGATACCTCAAAAAATAAATTATTTTGTTAAAGTAAGGATTAATTACAAAACACCACCCGAACTATGATTCTATTTTCATTTTCATACCTAACTATCAAAAACTTGTATTTTTATATCCGAAGTTTCATTCCGTTAGCATTTTGATACCCTGACCACTAACACCATTAAATTTTGAGGGCATTTTCCTTATTTCAATAAATGTATCATTTTTTATATTTACTTTAACAAAATAATTTATTTTTTGAGGTTATCAAATACAAATAGAACAATTTACTTTAGCAAAAATATTCAAAAAAAAAAACTCCAAAATTAAATATTTATTTTTGCAACAATAGTGATAAAAGTTAGTAGAACTCTTATATGTATATATATTTTTGGAGTTACATGTTAAGCAAAACAAAATGAATAAATAAATTATATCAAGAAAATATTGAATATCAATGAAAATTTTATAAAATTTTATATAAACATGGTATATTCAACTAAAAATGGATTAATTATAAAATATTGGAAAAATATGAAAATTAATATAGATGCTTGTAAAAAACAAAAAATTTGAGAAAATATCGAGGATATTTTAGTCAGTGATCACAATAACTCATTGATTTGGGTGAAGAAAAGGTGTTCTCGAGTTTGAACAATAGTAATGAAAGATATTTAATTTTAATAACAATTTAATGTATAATTTTGAATTTCAATTATAAAGATATCATGAATTGACATAAACGCCTTTGACTATTATCAAAATTTAACGGTGTTAGTGGTCAGGGTATCAAAATGCTAACAGAATGAAACTTAAGGTACAAAAATACAAGTTTTTGATAGTTAGGTATGAAAATGAAAATAACATCATAGTTCGGGTGATGTTTTATAATTAATTCTTAAAGTAAATGTAAAAAATGATACATTTATTGAAATGACGAAAAAGCCCTCAAAATTTAACAATGTTAGTGGTCAAGGTATCAAAATGCTGACGGAATGAAAGTTAGGGTATGCAAATGCAAGATTTTGATAGTTTGGTATGAAAATGAAAATAACATCATAGTTCGGGTGGTGTTTTGTAATTAATTTTTTATGATACTACATACATTGCTTGGTTAGTACGTACTTGCATTAAGCTGTCTTTAAGCTAAGCATGCATCTATTGGAGAACGGAGAGTGATCGTTTTGTTGATTCAATCAGGCAGAGGAAACTATGCGATGGCTCAACCAACAAGTTTAATGAACCGATATGCGGAAGGCCTCTAGGTCTGAAGTTTAACCCCACAACGTGTGAGCTCTATATTGCAGACGCCTATTTTGGGCTCCTGAAGACGGGGCCAAATGGTGGCCGTCCTCATCAACTTGCAAGTTCTGCAGGAGGAGTCCCCTTCCATTTCTTAAATGCTTTGGACGTTGATAACGAATCTGGAATGGTATACTTTACAGATACTAGCCTTATTTTCCAAAGAAGGTATTGTATATATATATATATATATATATGCATGCTTAACTCCTTGTTTCTTTTCATCTCTGTGTTCATTTCATAACTCGCAAGATTAGTTGTAGGAATCTAATATAACTTCTTCTTAATTTTCTTTTATCATGTCATAGTGTTTGGATACTGTCCATCATCTCCGCTGACAGAACTGGAAGGTTGATGCAATACGACCCTAGAACAAAGAAGGCGACTGTGTTGCTCAAGGGATTAGCATTTCCAGATGGTGTGGCTTTAAGTAAGGACAAATCTTTCCTCCTCTTAATCGAAACCGGGACGCTGAAGATCCTCAGGTTGTGGCTTCGAGGACCCAAAGCTAATACCTTGGAACTCTTTGCTCAGCTAGTCGGGTTCCCAGATAACATCAAGAGAAATGACAATGGAGAATTCTGGGTTGCGATCAACAACGGGGTAGGAGGATCAATATCTGCGACTCTGCTAGGAGATCCTGTAGGAGCAAAGTTTGATGAGGATGGAAACGTTTTGGAGGTGTTGGATGGAAAAGATAGTGCTGCAGCCTTGCTTCAGTCTGTTAGTGAAGTTGAAGAACACAACGGAATGCTGTGGATTGGATCGGCGCAGAATTCATATGTTGGTGTAGGCTTGTATTAATCAACTAGATATGTACTACTAGTACTAGCGTGCATGTTGCCATGTTGGTTGTTACATAAACCAGCTCATCATACAGTTAAGCAAGCATAAGCAGTGTGGAAGATTCTTGTTTAATTAACAACAATCTCCAACAAATTAAGAGGCGCTATAGGTGATTTTCCTATTACATTTATGTACTTGATATGATTATGGCTTCGGTATTTCTTGGAGTGTACGTTTTGCTTCATATTACTGTAACACACTCATGGACGACCGTTTAAACGATCTGGTTTGACTAAGACCTTCTCCAAGCAGGTTCTATAATTTGTCAAAACTCATCTCCAGCAAGCAGAATAAAACGTAACTCCAAGTTTAATGTAAGTTCAAACCTAAACTTTTTGCAGCCTTCCGCTGGAGCCTGGAAATGGCCTCAGGCATATGTATCCATGTAGCCATGTTAGGCAGCCTTAATCTCCATATCTCCAGTAAGTTTCAAACCTTCTATGTATCCATGTAGCTAGGTTAGGCAACCATCATCTCCAATAAGTTTCAAAACTTCAGCTGGGAAAATCAATTGCCTAACCTATATAAATATGGCCGGATACATATGCCTAAGACCCTTATAAAAAAACAATGTATGCACAGAGTGAACACTGGCTCCGAAAGACAAAACAATGATCAATAAGGTCAATTGATTGAGTTTTTTTTTTGTTTTTAACTTTTTTTTTAACGATCAATAGGAAAAACGAGTGTGTACATATAACATATTAGCTAGATTGATTCATAACCTAAAAAAAGTAGTGCTAGAGGACCTTAATAAGACCTCATATTTATGATTTTAATCCTATGTGGCATGTTATGTCACTTAGATTAGGAATCATGTAACGGCTCTATTAGGTTGTTATCTTTTTAGTTGGCTTGTGTTCATATATTGTTAGGGACATAATTGTTGTTTTTAAGTCCTTTCTTTAGGTTTATCAAGTCTGATAATTCATCCGCACCTCACTGAGGCCTAGAGATAATTAAGCAGGGTACGTGATCCTTGGCCACGTTTTTGACCTTTTGCCCAGCTACTTATATGCCGTAATACACTAAAAGTTGACCCCTTGATTAGGCATCTTATGAAATCAGTTTCAAATTTATTTGTTTTGGAAAATTCTAGTATATCATATGTTATAACATGTCTCACACAATGTGTGGCTATTATTGACTGAATAAACAACTAAATGACAATGTAATAACCATTTACCCCTTTAAAAGCTCTCATATATCATACAATTAGACACATTTGTAATAGGCATGTCATATCATATGGTACGATAGACAATCCCATTTGTTTTTCGTTTCCTATATTTGCTGCAATCACCACACCATCTTCTCCTCCAAGTAGCTAGGCTCGTCTTACAAATTTGGCTCTTCTAGACTACAAGTACACTTTTTCTACACGAATATGACTACTCACAAGTCTAACAATACATATACGTACGTACACACTTTGCCACCTTGGCAACTCGATCTGTAATTAAGTGGAAATACAGCATGTACAAATCAGATCTGAGAAAGCCATGAATCCACATTTTCTTTGACCCTACTTGTTCTTAGTTTCGTTGATCCTAGCATCATCCACACCAGCAGCAACTTTCTCTGTTGTCGACCTCACAAATTACCATAAAATCGAGCTCCCAAAAGGCGCAGTTGGACCCGAAAGCGTTGCATTCGACTGCTCTGGAAAAGGGCCTTATGTTGGAGTTTCAGATGGAAGAATTCTCAAATGGCAAGGGCCTCTCTGGGGCTGGACGGAGTACGCCTTCACCTCCCCAACCAGGCAAGCTACTAGTACTGGTTATCATCTATCTGACTTCTTTTTTCTTTTAAGTTATATCCCCCCAGCTTCTTCTGCATTTTGTCTTTCACATATTCACAAGAAGACTTTTGTATATATGACTACTTTATACAAGCAATTGGGATTTGTTTATGTAAGTCCACTGCTATACTTAGCTGGTTAATTGGGTTGTTTGGCGTTAAGATATAGAATTTGAGATATTAACATATATATATATATATATATATATATATATATATCTGCACTAAGGCCAATCGATATTAGATTGAGAGACAAAAAAAAAAAATAAAGGGGGACATTCAAGTTAAGTCTAGAAACAAATTAGACAAGGGGATCCGATGAGCGAGCGGGCCAGGGAGCTCCGGTGGTAGATCCTTTCATCTTCGGGTTTGAGGGTGAGACTTACTCTTTAAATGTCCGTCTCTTTTGAAGAACTAATATTGCCTCATCTATTACTTAATTATTTTTTGAATATTTGGTCTAGGAAAAACTAAATGATTGACATTAGTTTACAACTTTGTATTGATCAACCAGGCAAAGGGAAATATGTGATGGTTCAACCGATAATATGACTGAACCAACATGTGGAAGGCCGTTAGGTTTGAAGTTCAACCCAAAAACTTGTGAACTCTATATTGCAGATGCCTACTTCGGGCTCTTGAAAATAGATCGCAATGGTGGTCATCCTCAACAACTTGCCACTTCCCTACATGAGGTCCCTTTCCGTTTTACGAATGCTCTGGACATTGATAGTGAAACTGGAATTGTTTATTTTACAGACACCAGCACAGTTTACCAAAGAAGGTACTACATATATTTACATCAAATTATTGATATTAATTAAGCATCCACATCTGACGCAGTTGAAAGTTATTTTCTTTTCTGTTTAGCTTGCTTACATTTTTCCTTGTCTTCTCATCATGGTCAATGCCACATTAAGGTTGTGGCCTTTGTCAATTTCCACCGGTGACAAAACCGGGAGGTTATTGCAATACGACCCTTGTACAAAGTGTTGGTATTCAGGCTTTCAATCTAACACCAACTATAATGGGTGATAAGTTTACAAACAAATCACACCACACTCTCACTCACACTTTAAAGAAAGAAGCAAGAACAACAAAGCAAAGGAATAGAGAAATTGAAAACTATCTACTTCTCTTATTGATGAACTCTTCAATGAGTTGATTGGGATGATACAATAAGTACTAGCTGATTCCTTATATAGGAATTCTAACAAAACATAGTAGACAAAGCAATGAATGCAATGTCTTGACTTATTACACCATGCATATGAGAAAGCAACAAACATGCAGAACTTATTCAACCAAAATGGCCTAGCTATATCTATAGTATGCAATAGCTAATAGGTAGAAGAAGTAAAACGTGATTGCCATCTAGATGGCCTCCACAAGAACAGTAACATCATTTATTTGATTTGCAACTTCAACACAAAGAAGGTGACTGTGTTGCTCGATAACTTGGCATTTGCAAATGGTGTGGCTCTAAGCAAGGACAGTTCTTTCCTCCTGGTAGCCGAAACTCCCACGTTCAAAATCTTCAAGCTTTGGCTTCGAGGATCCAAAGATGGCGATGTGGAACTCTTCACTCAAATGAAACGACCAGCCGATAACATTAAGAGAACTGACAATGGTGAATTTTGGGTTGCAGTGAATAGTCTAAGACAGTACCAGACTTCTCCAGAATATTGGTTGACGAAAGATCCGGTGGGAGTAAAGTTTGATGAACAAGGAAACGTTGTGGAGGTGTTGGATGGAGAGGGTGGTTCGACGCTTTAGTCTATTAGCGAGGTTGAGGAACACAACGGTAAGTTGTGGATTGGATCAGTAGTAAAAGCCTATGTTGGTGTTATCAATATGGATAATCCAAATGTACTCGATCTTTAAGCAATCTCATTCTACGTATATATGGAACCTCATTTATACTAAGATGAGTTCAATGAAAAAACATCGACGCATTACTAGCTTGTTGGCGTCCATCAAGCTACTAACTGTGAGAAATCTGATCATGGTGAAAAAGATAAGCCCTAAGCTAAAGAAAGAAGAAATAGTGGATGGAGTCATGAAGACGAAGAAGAGAAAGTTCTTCTATTATGAAACCCTAATGAAACTTGCCAGTAATTATTGTATATACTTGTATATAACTGAAGATACAGTTGTAATTTCTGTGAAGTCATACGCACGTAACTACGTTAGCTCAAACATTTTCATATTGAAATCCTAAAGTGGTTTGATATATAGAAGTTTACTTAAAAGTTTGCTTGTTTAATTGTTTAGTGATTTGCAGCCTTCTGGCATGGACAAAGCATGTTAGCATTGTCATCCTGTCATAATTCTTTAGCCCTTAAAGATTAAGTGGCTATTTGAATGGTTAGCCTCTATATATCCAAGTTTTGATTGAACCATTCAATATTACCGACGACTTTGGCATCTACAACACAACACCATCTATACGATCTGTATATAAGCTAGAGAAAACCAGACCCTGAAGCGATCTTCAATCAGATCGATCTGAGAGAGCCACATTCTGTACGTTTCATCATTCAAGAAAATCTTCATAGCTAGCCATGAAGCCACATTTTCTTTCACTCTCCTTGTTATTGTTTTCGTTGATCCTAGCATCATCCACACCAGCCACAACTTTCTCTGTTGTCGACCTGACAAAATACCATCAAATCGAGCTCCCAAGTAGCATCGTTGGTCCTGAGAGCGTTGCATTCGATTGCGCCGGAAAAGGGCCTTATGTTGGAGTTTCAGATGGAAGAATTCTCAAATGGCAAGGGCCTCACCGGGGCTGGAAGGAGTTTGCCTTCACCTCCCCAACCAGGCAAGCTACCTACTAGTTACAATCTAGTTGACCATTTTTTCTTTAAGATACTTCTTTTGCGTATATGACTGCTCTATGTATGAAAGTCCACTAGCTGGTTGGTTGTTGGTCAGTTGCAAATATTAGGGTTGAGATAGAAATTGAGATAATTATAACATGTATGAAAAATTCTAAACTGTCAATTGAAGTCTCTACAATGCATGACAAAGTTATAAAGTGATGTTTTAGACTTGAGAGCAAGAACAAAATAAATGATGTGTCAAATGTAGAACATTCACCTTCGAGTTAAGCGTGATACATACTTGCGTTGTAAATGGTCGGTCTCCGAGTAACTAGTTAGTTATCTTTTTAAAATAATTTGGGTTAGGAAAAACCGAATGATTGACATTAATTTACAACTTTGTATTAATTAATCAGGCAAAGGAAAATATGTGATCGTTCAACCGATAATGCGACTGAACCAATATGTGGAAGGCCACTAGGTCTGAAGTTCCACCCAAAAACTTGTGAACTCTATATTGCAGATGCCTACTTCGGGATCTTGAAGATAGGTCGCAATGGTGGTCATCCTCAACAACTTGCCACTTCCCTAAACGGAGTCCCTTTCCGTTTTACGAATGCTCTGGAGATTGATAGTCACACTGGAATTGTCTATTTTACAGACACCAGCACAATTTTCCAAAGAAGGTACGTACTTACCTTCGATGTAGTTGAAAGTTCTTTTGTTTTCTCTTTTACTTGCTTACACTTTTTTTGTTTGTCTGCACGACATGACCAATGCCAAATTAAGGTTTTGGCCTTTGTCAATTGCCACCGGTGACAAAACCGGGAGGTTATTGCAATATGACCCTTGTACAAAGAAGGTGACTGTGTTGCTCGATAAGTTGGCCTTTGCAAATGGTGTGGCTCTAAGCAAGGACAGTTCTTTCCTCCTAGTAGCCGAATCTGCGACATCCAAAATCTTCAAGCTTTGGCTTCGAGGACCCAATGCCGGTGATGTAGAACTCTTTACTCAACTGAAAAGGCCAGCCGATAACATTAAGAGAACCGACAATGGTGAATTTTGGGTTGCACTAAATAGTCGAAGAGCATTACAGGGAAACCAGACTTCTTCAGCATTTTGGTTGACGAAAGATCCGGTGGGAGTGAAGTTTGATGAGCAAGGAAACATTGTGAAAGTTTTGGATGGAGAGGGTGGTCCGACGCTGGAGTCTGTGAGTGAGGTTGAAGAACACAATGGAAAGTTGTGGATTGGATCAGTAGTGAAGCCCTATGTCGGTGTGTTGCGACTTGTTAGTACATTATAATTCCATCGATCATTGTAGAAGGGTTCTATTTTTATTGACATGTGTAAATGTGGGTGAGCTTAATAATAATATCAACTGGAAATAATAACATGCATGCGTATATATAGTACTGTTGCATACTTGCATTATTCATCAGTACGTTGGCTAATTTCTGCAAGAAAGCAATTATAGCTAGCTCTGAATGCCCTTTCGGCTTTAATTTCGACTCTTTAGATTCTCTCAGCCTTTTAGGTCATTTGGGATAATGAAAATGAACTTTTAGCTAGCATGGCATGACTGTAGTGCGAGTTAAATTAGCAGGGAGTGTTGCTGAGGCTAATTAAGTAGCTTTCGGCTTGAAATTGAATTGAAGTATGAATTCTGGTCCATTCATACAAAAAGAACGACCTTTTGATGAAAGGGAATTCTATATGTCGGCCGGACTCATCGATCTGAGAATATCTAAGCAAGTGGAGGAGAAAAATCTCAGGAACACGTACTGCACACATTGATGCGCGTCTCAACTCCTACAACTCTACGTCTCTACTAGTACCTCTCACAACATTTCACAACTCGA
Source organism: Fragaria vesca subsp. vesca (assembly GCF_000184155.1). NCBI lineage: Eukaryota > Viridiplantae > Streptophyta > Magnoliopsida > Rosales > Rosaceae > Fragaria > Fragaria vesca. Next base: position 16,665,837 of record NC_020494.1, on the reverse strand, counting down.
AACTCACATTTCAGTGATTTCACTGTCACAACTCTATTTTTCTACTTCGCCCTACTTGCAACTTCAAGGCAGCCGCTGGTGTCACGCATGTGTCGAAAGTGCGCAAGGAATATGAAAGTTCTGCCAAAGCTATAATCAGTACTATAACAAACAGATTAACAATTGTTAATTTGTTATAGTCAATCTCAAACACAATTAGAGAGGAGGTGTGGCCTCATTTCATTCCAATGCATTGCCTAGTGATGCCATACTATACTTCTTCTATAGACATAGTAGTTTGATATGCACGTGTTAGTTGAGACAGATAAAAAAAACATAGTAACTCATAGTTTAAAGAAACAAAATTCCTGGCTTCAAGATGTTAACCGGCTTCAAAGTTGCTTGACACCCAATTTCACGGTTATTTTGTTTGAAAAACATTGCAATTTTACTTTCGCACCCTCTTTGAGACTTTGGGGTGTATTGTATTGTTTGAGATTATGATGTTCCTAATTTAATGAACATTATATAACTTTTTTGATTTTTGAAACTGTAATTGGTATTTCTACGATATAATATTTTTGTAAGACTTCACACATTACACATATTATACTTCATCAAATTTAGTGAATACCCTCCATCAAATCTTCCTTTTGAAACACCCACATCTCCAAATTAGAGTTTAGATAAAAAAAAAAATGCATTTTGTGAAGATTAATTATTTAAGTGTAAAGATTGAGAATAAAAAGATAGGACGTCAATGGAAAAAAACTAGGCTAGTCTAATGAAAAAGAGAAAACATATGTACTATGGAATTAGGATTCCTTTTTACTACCTTCATTGTAATCCTCAAACAAATTTCTTAACTCTCTCTAATCTCTACGTTTTTCCATCAACATTATTTGGGACGTTTTTGTAAAATACCAAAAGCCCATAAATTTACCTTAATAATTCCATACCTTATATTAGTAGGGCGGGAATATAAAAAAAGTTATATCGCCTTTGTCTCTCCTTTTGTGCCGTTTATATTAAGTTTCGATTGAAGACACTCTGTTCCTCTGTCTTGCGCGATCTCTACCCACTCCAACAAGGTTAAATCTACATCCTTTTCCCTGTTTATCTCATCGATTCTACTCTGTTTGTTTCCTCTACCCTTCTCTGATCTGTTACCCACTTCTGTAAGATTTTAGATTCCCCACACCCATTTTATCGGAAGAGAAAAGATTAATCTTTTGGGTGCCTTTTCATGCTTTAAACCTCTCAAAGTTTGAATCTTTATTCGTTTTTCTGGTTAAATGCTTATTGGGTTGTGATTTCTGTGCACTTCTAGCATTACCCAGATGCTTAAGTGTGTTATTGTTGCAGAAGTTGGATTTGGTTTGAGTTTTTTGAGCGGTTCTGCAGTGATGGATATGTGTGGGGATGCTTGTATTGAGTTGTTTTTGTTTAACTTCCTGTGCAGGTTGTTCTGTGAAACGAAAAAGGAAGAGCTTGATTTGGAATAAATGGGGTATATTGGGGCACATGGTGTGAATGCCTTGCATAAATACAAGTATAGTGGTGTAGATCACTCCTTAGTATCCAAATATGTCTTGAATCCCTTCTGGACTCGCTTCGTGAATTTCTTTCCCCTATGGATGCCGTAAGTTAAAACCCGGTTTTTGTTTCATTTACGAGTGTTGTGCATGCCTATAGTTCAGATAAAAATATTGTCTTTGTTACAAACTAGTTTTATTGGGTTTGATTGGCTGCTAAAACTATGAGGTTGTTTGTGTACCTGAGAATAGACATTTATTCTCTGAAGCTTAAGAGGCATATGTATCATGTTTGATAAACTTGTGTTGGGTATGTCTTGGATATAGTTATTCCTTTTTTTGGTAGTTTACATCTCATGCATCTATTCAATAATTAATTCTAAATAGGCAAGGACTTTAGGTAGCATGTATAGTTCTAGAATTTTGGTTGTATTACAAACCCACCACTGTGTTTTATTTATAGATGTGAGAATTTGCTTGTGTTTTTGTGTGCGCATATATATAGTGTTGCAGTTGCAGCTATTAGCTTATAGTAGTTATGTGTTTCATTTTTTAAGGGTGCTTTTTTGGCAGTCTTTTTGTATGTCTACTTATGATCATTTGGTCATGAAATTTCGTATTGCCTGTTCATTTGCTTATAGAACTTTATCACGAGCTTATCTTTTTGCTGAGTTTGCTAACCTTTTCTCTTCCTTTGGTCGCCTCACATATTCACGATTCTGAGTTCATTTTCAGGCCCAACATGGTAGAGTTTTTACTTCCATCTGATTATGTTGTTTCCATATCAGTTTTGGTAACCATCACTCTTCATTTCTAATATTGCTGATGTTTTAATTTCCACCAGATTACACTTACAGGGTTCATGTTCTTACTCACATCTGCACTGCTTGGCTACGTAAGTAAAACTTTTCTTATCATGTATTCATGTTTATTTGCATTGAACCATTTTCCATTTATGTTAGGTTTCCTAGTCCATAATGCTAATTGTAAACTTAAACATCTACACTTTCGTATGTTTACTTTTACTATTGTTAATGGTGTTAAATGCATTTCCTCTTGTTGCCGTGTCCATGATCTGTAAAATAGAAATGCTATTGTTTACTGAACTCCAATGAATTATGTTGTGTTGTTTTCTGCCCAGATATATTCACCAAGATTGGATTCAGCTCCTCCTAGATGGGTCAATTTTGCTCATGGATTGCTACTTTTCCTATACCAGGTTAGTCATTAATCATATTGAATTTATGTGTTATCTGTACAAGAGGAACATTTTATATGCATTTTTGTGTGCATCGGGATTTTTCCATTATTGCCTGCTGATTTGGCATATGTCAAATATGTTAGACCTTTGATGCTGTTGATGGGAAGCAAGCCAGACGAACAAATTCCTCAAGTCCACTTGGGGAACTGTTTGACCATGGTAATTTACTTTATCAGATTTATGATGTCCACTATTTACGTTAAGAGTTAGAGATTGATGACTTATATTTTGAACATTCTCAACTTGTATTGCAGGATGTGATGCACTTGCATGTGCGGTATGTTTCTTCATCTATCTTATTATTTTGCAACCTTGTAAATGCATTTCTTATTGTTATATCTGATGCAACTTCATTTCCCAATGGTTTTGTTTAGCTTGAAGCATTGGCTTTTGGGAGCACTGCAATGTGTGGAACAAACACTTTCTGGTTCTGGGTGATTTCAGCTGTTCCATTTTACTTTGCAACTTGGGAGCAGTGAGTTTCCTAACTCAGTTCAATTTATATTTAGTTTACACATTCTCGTCCCTCTTTGAGTAAAATCCAACAATATGGTTGATGTGCACCTTGATTCTCAAGTTATAATGGTTTCTTTTCTCATCAAAAAGTTATACTTCACCCTTTTTTCTGTCCGGAAAGAATTGGGAAGTCAATTGATTCAAATTGCTCTAATAGAATGTTTTGTAATTTATTACTGGTAAAAGAATATCTAATATGAAATTAGATGATTTCTTATTAGTACTGATATTTGGCTTTATTGTTCCAGTTACTTTACCAATACCCTAATTCTTCCTGCCTTGAATGGGCCCACAGAGGGTCTCATGCTGATATATTTGAGTCATTGTTTCACAGCATTTGTTGGTAAATTTCTACTCTTGTCTTGCTATTGTTTACTTACATGTATATAAATTTGAAACTTTCTTTTGAAATTGACACCCTAGTGATTAGTTTTCTTTATAATTTTTGTGTATTAAATGTGGTTGTACTATTTCATTTTTCAGGTTCTGAGTGGTGGGCTCAACCATTTGGCAAGTCTTTGCCTATTCTGAGTTGGATCCCTTTTCTAAGTGGTAAGATTATAATTTAGTTAAAAACCATAATTTAATCTGGCATCAAACATATGTATGGGAATCAACATTTCATGAGGCTTGGCCTGGATACTACAATGTAATTCATTGATATTCCTTTAAAGATAACTTGGTCATCTTTCATTACCGAATTGATAAGAGTACTTTTTTTTTTTTTAAATATTTTACTTTCCCAATGAGCTATCACCAAGTCAGAGGGGTTTGGTCTATGCTCTTGTTGTCCAAATATTTCACAGCAGTTGGTCTAAAGTTGATCCTTTTGCTGTTGCTTCAGAAATTACGATGTCCAACGCTGTGTTGTTACTAATGATAGCTTTCGCTGTTCTCCCAACCGTAACATTCAAGTACGTGGCTATCATTCTCCAACATTTGAATGTTCGGTCAAATTCATTTATAACAGTTTCTTGTTCCTTCCTTACTTTTACAATCTATTCCTGAACTCTTGATGCATACATCCTGACTTATTTAACTCAGGTTGATTTGTTTTTGGTTGTCTAATTTGTGTGGAGCCTGTAATTTGAATATTTGATACCCATGCTTCTATGAATTTAGTTGCATATGCTTAAGTCTTAGAAGCAGGGTTGGTACAGATGAGCCCACGTTGTGGACGTGAACTCATAGTTACTGCATTACCACTTTCGTCTTCATATATTGCCTACGTACTAATATCATGGTCAAATTGATATCAAAACTTTGTATATATATATATATATTTATATAACACCAACCTGCTGTAAATCTATGCAAAATATGTTTCTGAAGTGCTTTTATATATTGCCTTCTCTCCGTTTAATTGATATGAACTGTCAGAGCTGAAAGGTACACTTTCCATTAGTTATGTGAAGGCCAGTTAGACCTTATGTGGTTTCATGCTTATATGCAGTGTTATGAATGTTTATAAGGTCGTCCAGGCACGGAAAGGCAGCATGCTATTGGCACTGGCAATGGTAATGTTATTATCTTTTGTGTTTCTTGTATATTGAGTCTCCATACTCTATAAGCATAATGTGATTCCGCTTGTTTCCTTCCAGCTTTATCCTTTTGCTGTTCTTTTGGGAGTAGTTTTGGCATGGTACGTCCTTTTATCGCCTTGGCACCTTTTCTTTTCCTTTTAAGAAAGAGAAAAATCAAATTAGTGGCATATTGATGCTGTATGTATCTATATTCAGGGATTATTTGTCACCAGCAGGCATCATGAAGAACTATCCACATTTAGTCATAATGGGAACTGGGCTTGCTTTTGGGTACCTTGTGGTAAGATATTTGTGTCTTTATAACCCATTTGGAGTTTCTCATTTTATTCATCTCAAATTGGATTGCTACATTTACTGCTACGGAAGTCCTATATTTCTAATTACACGATTTTGAGCAGCATGTGAACTATCAAATTCTTTATATACAATTGTTATTGAAGTAAAGCTTGTTTTTTTGCAGGGAAGAATGATTCTTGCTCACTTGTGTGATGAGCCAAAGGGCTTGAAAACTGGAATGTGCATGGTATGTAGGTTATGTTAAGATTCTACCTTTTGTATTCAATATGGTAGTTCATGCTAATGTCCATGGAAAGAGGGGTTGATTTACTTTTATATTACTTTTTCATGAGGGATAAATGTTGATGTTTGTGGCAGAGTTTTATTCATTTTGTATGATTTAATTTTATTGAAGACCCAATTGGATTACTAATTTCAATATTTATTAACCGTACAGTCATTGTTGTACCTCCCATTTGCCATTGCAAATGCACTCACGGCTAGGCTGAATGATGGGTATGTTTTATTTGATATTACTAGCTCTTCTGTCTTACTAGAAATGTTATTTTTATGTTCTTGATGGTCCTGATCTCATCTCTTGAACTTACTCTGTCACCTTCCATTGCAGTGTTCCATTGGTTGATGACAGTTTGGTTCTCCTCGGTTACTGTGCATTTACAGGTATGATAATCCTTTTGGTGTTATATTGGTAACAACTTTGTACAATGTCCTTTTTCCTGATGACAATTTAAATTTTCATTCTTAATTACTGTCCTTTTAGAATCTTTTTCAAATATAGATATGCATTAGCAGCTGCTGCTTTGTTATAGTGTTATCATGACTTTCTGTAAGATATTTCTTTTCTTCCAAACACAGCGGCACTCTATCTTCATTTTGCAACATCAGTCATTCATGAAATCACGACAGCCTTGGGAATCTATTGCTTCAGGTGAGTATGGTATTGTATTAAAGCACATTATTCTCCACTTTTATGGGGTTTGCCTTCTTCTTTTTTATTGGTCGCACCTACCAGGTTCAAATAATCAGACTAACACATACCATTCCACCTTATCTTCATTCCTTCATACAGAGGACCAATCTACTTATGATCCTAACTACCAGTTCATTGTTGAATTACAGGATAACTAGGAAAGAAGCTTGAGTTCTGGTTGTGTTTGACTTGTGGGGCTGTTCTCTTCCCATTCATTTCATCCTTTTATATGTAAGTGTAGTATGATTCATTGCGGGAGATTGTTGTGCTTTGTGTTAGAAATGCATACGTTGCATTCGTTCTCTGATGTTTGTAAACGTCTTTCAGTTCTGCCAGCAACTCAAGAGTGATGCGGGTCAAGTATTTCGTCAATATAGCTTTTGTATAAGAAGTTTAGTAACGGATGCATTGATCAAGGTCCAATTTATTTTCATTCTACTGTTGTACTAGATTGTTTGGTTGACTTTCAGAATAGAGTAGAGCATATAGGCACGATTCTTGTTCAGTTGCGTCATTTGAAATTTATAAAATAGATGTTTGAAGTTTCAATATATGATGTGTGCGGCAGGGTGAACATCTTTTGTGTGATGCTGGAGCAATGTGTATTGAACTTCACATCTGTTCTTTTCCCCAATACGAGACCACAAACCTCACTGTTCCACTCTGTTTTCACCCTTTAACGAAATCTGGAAACATGAATCAAGTCCTTTGCATCGTGTTGTGAGTTTGGTATGTTACAACAAAATTTTTGGTTAGATGAGAGCTAAAACAAAATTTTACCAGCAGGGAATATAAGACCAACGGAAATCTGTATTCTCCTTTACTCAAATGAGGTTATACAAGTAAAGATTGTAGTCATTAACAATGATGACTGATGATGATACATGATACCACAGCAGGAATGCTTACACAATCCTTGTCGCCATATCCCAACCCATCCAATAATCAACACTAACAGTCCCTCAAATGCTGTTATATCGCCTTCTCCAGCCATCTTGGCAATCTTAAAGATGCCTTCATCCCGAGCCTCGAAAGGAAGGCAGCATACAATAGGTGCAACAAGAACGTGAAGGAACCGCTATTTATAAAAACCTATTAAGGGCAAAGCTTCAGTAATTCAGTATTGAAGACGGGGATAGATAATGAATGAGGGTAGTTGATGATACCAGAATACTAAACAAGGCATATATCGCCTCCATCGATGGAACTGTATAGATGCCCGCTGCTGTGAAGATGAATGTTAGAGAAGCATGAATGTTTATGGTGATCTGCAAGCAAAATGGGTAGATTAGAAAATGTAACTTGAATCTTGATATACTGTATCAAGCAAATCATAGGAGAAAGTATTACCAGAGCAAATATGTTTTCTCTTATCAAGAAAGAAGTGATCAAAACATAGCCTACAGAACCCAATGCTCGAACCTGCATATAAAATAATTTTGCCATTTCAAACATTTTAATTATAGAATTAGAGACGAGAAATATTGCTTCAACATATGTAATGAATTCATAGCAGCAAGGAGAAAACATTACAATTGCACACAACAAAACGGAAGTAGTCCAATTTGCTCCCGACCTGAGAAGATGCAAAAATAAAAGTTAAAACCATTGAGCAGCATGACTTATATCATAAACTTTAGATTTCAAAAGAGAATTCCAAAACCACAGTTTTAGAATAATGTGAACAACTTCATACCTCCACAAACTTCCCATTGTGAAGCCAACTAGTCCATGCTTAAGCTGCACAAGAGAGACATCTACTAAGCAAGTCAATAATCAATCAACAAGGTCAACTGTAAAGATTTCATAAATTATACTAAATAATTTGAAATAGAAACATTTTCTAAAGTGAAGGATCAGCACCAGGTAATTTAATCATGAGTTGGCCAGTTGACATTAGTTCCCGTTGAGTTAAATATGGCCAACCGGCTAGCCAATTACTGGTCAACCACAATGGACATACAAGTCCAATATAGTTTTCACGAGTATGATATAAACAAACAATTATTTCTAAGTACAGTGAAAATTTGAAGAACAAAGAGACAACGAGTTTGAACATGAAGAACCAAACAATTGCTTTACATGCTAGTTCAAATTCAAAGAAACAAGCACAAAACGAAATAGATAGCACGCTCACCAGATAGGTTAAGGCTTTCAGCGGACCAGACAAGACAAGTAACAGCATAGTCGTTGCCACCTACAAAGACAAAAGTTCATCAACATTACTGCAAAATTTTACAAAGCAAACATATCAATCCCAAAGGTATGATTACAAAACCATAGTTTTCCTTCCAGCTGCGACGCCCCATCTCATGGAGGTGATCACTATTGGCAGCGAAAAGAAGCAACCAAAGTAATTCTGCACCCAAAAAAAACTTCATTGAACCAAATGCACATATCCAACTAACCATAAAAAAATTCCACATCAAATTAGTAAACCAGTGCATTAATATCCAATAAAGTGTATTCTTTAATCCCATTCTAACCAAGCAAAGTTTAAAACAAATCACTCTCATAACTTACAATGAAATACTGAAACTAACTTCCATAAAGCTTAGAGCTTGTGTGTGAAATCTGTTTCGCTGCAATTGTTTCAATTTTGGGACTGATCCAACTTTCTTATTCGAAATCTGCAGTTAGTCTTATCATCTAATGATCAATCTGTGTTAAATTCCCGAACTTACTTGTGTGATCACATATTATTAGATTGTTGATTAATAGCTAGTCTTTTGTTGTGAAACAGACATATTTACAGTTCAAAACTTCAAGATTGTCCGAAATGAGTATCTCATTCTTGACGAGAATCTTAATGAAACAGGGACATGAAAAGTTCAAAAACCTCTTTTCTAATTCCAAACTGAGAAAATGATTATACCTACGCTAAAAAAATCAAACAAAAACCTGTTTTCTACTCCAAAGTCCAAGCATCAAATGGTGGTGCCTTTGGAATTGGTACTATCAGCCTACAACGGTGTTACAACATCAGCAAGGGCAAAATAGCAAAGATCACACATCCTCACTACTAGTTATCAATAGCTACAAGAGAGCTGTAACTTTTCCCTATTGCTGAGATAGTAAGAAAAACGAGTGAATAACTTTACTCCAGATATCAGTATGACAATTTAGACCAAAAGTCAGAGCAAACATCGAGTGGATCGAATCCCAGTTGAATATTTCATGAACATATCAATGTTCAAATGGGACAACAAAAACTTAACTGATGTGCCTAACAAGATATATAACTGAACGAGAGCTTGTTAGTTAATTTGGGTTAACCGAGTAAAGCTTAAAACAAAGAACTCTCATAAACTTCAATGAAATACTGAAACCAACATCATCCATATAAAGACTATAACTTGTTAGTTAATTTGGGTTAATTGGAAAATCTAAGAAGAACCCAGAATTGAATAGGACACAACAAACCTCAATTCCGAGAGAATTGCTGAGGAAATAGACCAACCCAGTAAGAGCAGCAAACATGGAGCACTCAACCAATGCAAGTGTTTTCCGGTAAACGACGCCGTTTGGGGACAAGTCGTCGAGACCAGATGAAATTCCGGTGGTGTCCTCCTCATTTCCGAAGAAAAGAGACTGACTTTGTGAAGCCCTTAAAAGCTTGGAGGTGGGTTTTGGGAGTGGAATTGGGGGGAAGGTGAGGAGGTTGGGTTTGGAGGAAAGTTGGAGTCTTTGGGAGAAGGGAGAGAGGAGATGAGGGGTAGTTTGGGAAATTGGCAAGTAGGGTGGAGTGAGGTGGTGAATTTGCAGTGGAATCATGGGAGCTCTCTCAGAGAAGTGAGAGAGAGGTCAGGGATGGGAGAGGACTGGTGGTGGATTGGGCTAATAGGCTATGGGGTTGTTGGGCCTTGCTTGGTCTTGGGTCTGATGTTCTTTGCTAGAGAAGTTGCGACATATTTCTTGCTCTCTTTTCTTCTTTGTTGCGTTTGGTCTATACACATTTTTCTTACCTGCAATGGAGAAACGATGAACGAGAACAACCTACAAGGCAGGAAACTACATTATCTGCCCACCATCATAGGGTGGTATAGTTATGCAATAAAATAGTTTCACTACGCGTGAGTTAATAACAATGGCAGAGCCAAACTTTAGGATTGAGGGGTGCCAATGTGTAAGATGATCACAAGTATGAAGTGAATTAACTAGTTTCAAATGATAAAATACATGTAGAAGAAAAAGCTTGGGGGGTGCCATGGCCACTTTTGGCATGTGCATAGCTTCACCTATGCAACAAACGAACGACATATATTATAGAAACTATATGATGAATCTTCGTTAATCACAATTGACCTGAACAAGCGAGCATGCATGTTCTTTAAATGAGATTAGTAAAGATTCTTATGATTTTGTATAAACATGCAACTCTTAATTAACATAACAAAGTGTCTCATCTTTAACCATTACATGTGACATAATAGTTTTATTGTCTAGTTGGATGTGCTCTCTCTAACCGATTTTTGAAGATTTTAAGATGACTAGACATTATATTATAATGCTTAACCGGAGCATTTCAGATACGCCGAGAGATTAACTACCGGACATAAATAGTCTTTGAGGTACCCTACTGCTTCATCCTTTTTATTTTCTAATCAAGCCTTTTTTCTTTTTTTTTGATTCAATGAGGTCACCAAAACTTGTACCCAACAAATGATGTGAATGATTAGAAAGCCTTAGGTGGAGGCACATGGCACAGAGTCACTGACAGCCCAAAGAAAGTGCATGTCAGACAGCAAGCGTGTTCACTTCATAATAATATCATCTCTTCAGCTAAACTTGCACTCAATCATTAGCACTGTACACTTTCAAATCAAAATTTAAAGTCCTAGGCCACAGTGCCCTACCCCCTTCTTCTTCTCCTTCTTTCTCAGATCACTCAATGTGGTACAGCCATATAATTAGTGTTAACCTTTCGATCCCAATAACGTTTTTAAACCCAATGAATTGCAAAGCAACAAAATAATTAACGAGCTCATAGCAATGGAAACACAATGATCACCACACTTCCACCATTGTTTAATCCCACATTACATTAAACAAAACATTATTTCACCAAATAATTGTGTGCCTCAACTATACACACCATCAGGATCCGCATGCGTTGGGCGTGCCAACCTTGCTATTATGGTCTCTATCCAGACGTGCCTTCTGGTACTGTACTGCTGCGTACCATTTTCTTTCTAATTTCATACTCAAAATGAAAACGAAAACATAAGAAGATGAGGTCGACAGGGGAACAAACACCGAAACCTCTCGAACAGAACATGAAAATCAAGTTCATGAAGCTGGAAGTGGGAAAATATGACCAGACGAGTGAATGGAGCTGCATGGATGGCACTTGGTGATCCGTTGGTGTGATGACTAGTGCTAAAGAGTTGTGATCATCAGTAATGAATGTGAGTTTTCATCAACAGAAAAGAAGGGGTCCCTTAATTCATGCAAGTTATGAAGGAACTGGAATGAGAATCACTGCAAACTTACATAGAAACAGTACAAACTGAGCCAAGCCTACACGGCAGGTCAAAAGCTCCGATGTGATTTTTGCTGCTTTTGCTTTTGTTTGTTTGTTTGTTTGATGAAGCATACATGTCACACTTACTGTGACGGATGCAAACCACTCAGCAGCATTATTGTTCTAGTTATAGCTTCGCGATCATAATGTGAGAGGCATCAATATACATAGTATTGTTTTCATAAAAATAAACAAATGCATCTTTGTTTCTTGTAACAGTTGTATACCTAGCTCTTGTAATTTAGCAGTCCGACCTATATATTGAACGAAAGCTCTTTCTAGTTATTGGTAACTTGAGAATTGAGATAGAGACGAGACAGAGTCATTCTAGAAACATCACCATAATGTGATCAAATGGTGTGATACCAAGTGTAAGATTTGTGATGATGAATAATAATGTGGGTGAGTTTACATCAGGTCGATAACTTCATTCATGTTATGGAATATAGAGAAACGACGAGAATCACTACAAACTCAGAGTCTTCACGGTACGTCGAAAGCTCCGATCTGATTTATCAAATAAAAAGCCCGGCCCCTACTACACACACTGCGACAGATGCGAAAACCATCATCATTGTTGTCCTAAGCCAGCTTTGCGACTTTGAGAGGCACTGATAGCAGCCTAACCATGAGTTTCGAGCTCGATTCAAATGCTCACTCCAGATCTTCCTAGAAATGACGATGCAGACACATCAAATGGTGGTTACTGGGTCAGTGGCAGCCTGAAACACATTAGCATCGTCCATTTCCCAGTTGGGAAGGGTCAAACAACATGAAATTTAACTGTCGGTGGGACACGTGCCTCTATATAGAACAAGAAAACGACATGGTATTAGATTGTGTCTCCATGAATGATGGTAGAATGTCAAAGGGAAATGGACAAACGCAATGTCTGCTTCACTCTTGCCACCCCTTAGCTTAACGATAACACCATGTGAGTTTCATTACCTTTTTTATGCCCTTTTTGATGTCGCATGTCGGAATAAGAGAAATGTTCGATGAATTGCCACAAAAACTTAATATATCGTCAATTCATTTTCAAAGATAAGTTTGTGAAACTCATTTCAATCCACCAAAAAAAGATATATCAAGTGTCCGAGTTTGTAATATTTGCGGTAATGTGTCATATTAATTTCTTATGTTTGAGGAACAAGAAGGAAAGAAGTGGCAAATGTTTTTCAAGTTAAAGTGAACTTGGCATCAAAAGCAAGGACATGAGGAAAAAGAAAAAGGAGAGGGAAGTAAGGAAATCTTGGACGGCAGAAATGAAGTTGACAAAACAGATGAAAGACTGATGGGATATAGACCAGATGATGTAATGACTTTTCTTCTTGAGTGGGGAGTAGGGAACTATGTGGGTTTGGTTCGGTGGGTCACTGGGTCGGATATTGCTTTGTTATGGTGTACAAATGCACACAGAACCAGTGTAATAGATTTATGGAGGTTTCTCTTTGGTTCTGTTCATTGATTTTACTCAAACTTGCTGTGACATTCACTTCCCTACACAATAATGCCTGCGGGAATTAGTGCTTTTCTTGCATCACTCGCTCTTTTTTTTCTTCCTTGCTTATACTGTTGGCTGTAAAGCAAACGTAAAGTTGACGCCTTCCTTTCATCTATCAATTCAGCCATCCTTCAATCACCCTCTAAATCTTAATACTTGAATTCATTCCCAAAGAAAATCTCTTTACTTTACTCAATCATCTAACCCAATTCTTTCACGGTTCTCCAAAGTGATTACATTGTGTTGAGCCTTTCATTTTATAGCCCACAAGGCCTTTTGGAGCTGGCATTTGATCTTAAAAATCTCAGCTTCGATCCATTTTCATTCTCTCACAGACCCTTTTTTACTTGAAACTTGATCTTCAAGATTCAAGCTTTCATTCATTCTTTCAAGCCATGAGAGATAGAGGCAAAGCTGTGGAGTCATCTCACAACTTTGACATGGAGTACTATTGTTCTTCATCTGAAATGCCATGCAACAAACACCCCAATTCTTCCTCCATTGGAATATGTGCTTATTGTCTGAAAGAGCGCCTAGCTTTACTAGTGTGTTCAGATTGCGGTGAGCAGCGTCTCTCTTCTTGTTCTTGTTCTGAGATCTCATCCTCATCGAATCGAAACTCATGCACTGGGGAGGTAGGGAGTGTTGGGAGAGTCTCTTTTCTGATTGAGAATGAGAAGAATGAGGCTTTAGTGAAGCAGAAGACTAAACCACAAGAGAAAGAGGAGGCTGTGGTGCTGAGGAGGAGCAGCAGCAGCTGTGCTGAGATCAAGAGAAGTGGGTTTTGGAGATTTGGGAGGTTGTTTAGGAAGAAGAGGACAGAGAAGGATTGTGGGAACAAAAGTGTTGGTGGGTTTGATGAGAAAAGTGAGATGTGGTTGGTTGATCATGTGGGTGTGTCAAGGTCTAGGTCTCTTTGTAGTTTTAGAGGTGGTAGTTTGTTTGAGTCAGAGGATGGTGGTGATCATTTGATGGTTTCTGGGGCTAGGAGTTCAATCTCAGCTGCAAGGAGTTCTAGTGTCACTGCTGGTATGGTTTTGGATTCTGGAAGAAAGAGTGGGTTTAGTGAAGGAAGAAAAAGTGGTTTTAGTGAAGGGAGGAAGAGTGGTTTTAGTGAAGGGAGAAAGAGTGGTTTTAGTGAAGGGAGAAAGAGTGGTTTTAGTGAAGGAAGGAAGAGTGGTTTTGATGGTGAAAAGAAAGATGAAGTCTTGGTTTCTGAATTAGGTGTTGGTAATGTGAAGAAGAATGAGTTTAGTGGAGCAACCAAGAGAGTTTTCTCACTCAAAGAGAGTGATTTTAGTAGGTTGGATGAGTCAAGGTTTATTGACTTGCAGCTTGATTACTCAACAGAATCCAAGCCAGATTTGAAGATGGGAAGCTTGACAGGTTCGGAATCCTTGTTCGGAAGCATGAGGGGTAGTGACTTTGTGGCACATGAATATGGTCCAGCTCAATTTGGGGATGGGATTTTCAGTCATAGTGGTTCTTGTAGAATTACAGTGAATGAGAGAGGGATAAAGAGGGGAAGGAAAAGCTTGAAGGGTGGTTGGAAATGGATTTTCAGGCATCATCCAAGCTGGGGATCAAGTACTAGGAGGAAGAAAGATGAAGAAGATATGATGTTCAAAACCTGAGAAAAATGCTGGGCCAAAATGTGACCAAATTTCTCTGTTCTTCAGCTTTACAGAAATCTTCTGTCTGTTATTTCTTGTCTTAATTCGCATTTGTAGTTAGTCACTAGTTACCACATTCAAATCACTGCATCTCTAGTTTCTCTCCTCTTTGTATTTATGTTGCTGTTAGTAAATGTTAAACAAAATAGCTCATACTAACTGGGATGTTTGCATAGAGTTCAAGTGTTTTGCTTAGGGTATGATTGTGCAAACAGCATTGTGCTGAGGAATGAGGATCATAATAATTTTGCTCAGAAAATGATGTCATTTTATTTTGCATATAGAGTTCAAACTGTATGATTCTTATGTATGTCACTCACTAGTTACATGAAGGGCGCTGTTCCGAATGCATACAGGGCTAAACCTGTTAGGGCCAAAAGGACAGAATCACATTAGCATTTTTTAAATGCAATTACCCTATGCATATATGTCTGAGGTTTTAAAGTTAGAAAAGAGCAAAACCCTTCTTTTCTTTTTCCCCAATATCAATAAAATTAATTAAAGGGTAGTAGCCAAAGACAAGATCTTTCAGAAAAGAATATAAGATCTAATAGATGGGATTTGCTACTCTAGGAGGCCTAAGAAAGGAGAGGGTTTCATCTTTTTCTGCTAGCTACAAATTTTGAGTACAGGACTTTAGGTGATGCTTCATTTTCACTTAAAGAGGGTTTTGTAGGAATGTAGGGCTTTGCTTTGCAAGCAAGTCTTGTAGATCTTGAACTATATTCCTTACATGTGATATTATTGTCTTTGATACATGCTACAACTTTTGGGTTTATCCTCTTCCCTGGACCCTAGCCATCAGTCCATTACTCAGGTTGTTGATATTTCTTTTGAACTTGAAACCATTTCAACATCATATGCATTCCAATCCATAAGGGACTTGGCCTCCAGTGAACATTGAACAAGTCATCACTTCACAAGTCACAGTCACATATTTATCAGCATCTTATCCCCAATATCAGCATCTTATCATCTTATCCCCAATATCAGCATCTTATCCCCAATATCAGCTGTAGGCCAAATGCAAATTTATTGATCACCTAATTTCAACAATAGTCAACTAGAGCTGCTACCGACTACTTCAACTTCCTGAAAATGTAAGACTATATTGATCATGAGCATTAAGAGCTTGAGATCCTCCAAGACCAGAAAGCATTAGATTTTTTCATTCTTTGGAGAGGAATCTGTGGCATAATGTATGTGACAAGGCCTCTCTCATGGTACAAAAAGTATCCTGCTGATCTTTCATTGCCTCCTCCTGAAGGTCCAAACTCTGGTATTCTTGTTATCCAAGATGAAGAACCCAGATGCTGTATGAATTTGTTCAAGAGTGATATGATTCAAGACCTGCCTCTCCCTCAGAACAAAAGTCTAGAGCTTTACTATGCACAAGGATTTTATCCAGGAAGAGAACTTCATTTTTTCAAAGTTCTATTCATTCCAGTTCTCGATCAGCCACTGTCTTCCAATCAGTACTATGCAATATATCCATTTGGGAAGGATAGAGGGTATGCATGCATATTATCAATTGATACTTAAATATTATTATACATGTTAGAAACTGCGAAAGTTATATATGTTATGTTATGTTGTTAGATTGTGAATTTGAACCGCGAGGCTTTCGTGTCTCTTTGCAGGGAAGGGTACACAAGCTCAAAAGAAGATGAAACAGACATGGACACATGTTGCTTCAGCAGCTGTCCTAATGATGTAAAGCCGCAACGTTTTGATCACAAAAACCTGTACCAGCAATATCAGATTGATCTTCACAGAAAAATTGTGAACATTTCTGGTGGCTTTGTGGCTACTTGTATGGCTAAAGATGGTTGTCCCCCAGATGCATTGTGGAGAAGAGGGTGGAAACTCACTTGCTCAACGGCTAACGAGTTCAAACTAGGTGATGCACCAGGGCTAGACACGACTCTCCGAGCCCAGCTTCCTGGTTTTGATTTCCCATTGAATAATCTGGTTGTAGGGAAGTGGTATTGTCCATTCATGTTTGTCAAGGATGTCACACCTTTCAAGACAATGTATTATCAGATGACACTTGAGCAGAGATGGGAACAGATATTTGTGAAGGAGAGTATTGAGGAACATGATACAGGCAATGCTGTAAATGTGGATGCTGTTGTGCAAAGTAAGGTGGTTGTGGTTGTGGTAGGAGGGAGGGAAGGTGTGTGTGATGAGAGACATGTGGAAGATGATGGGGTAGTGTGGTTTAAGAGTGTCAACAATGTGGGTGAAGAAACAAGAGTTGGGTTGAGCTTTGCAATTGTTGAGAGGATGAAGTGGGAGCAAGAAAGAGTTGGGTGGGTTGGGGGAGATGATGAAGGCAAAGTGAGAGTGAAGAGAGTTGAGGAATATGGAGGGATTGGTCAGTGGAAGAAGTTTGGTTGTTTTGTATTGGTTGAGAAGTTTGTGTTGAAAAGAATGAATGGGAGCTTGTTAATTAGCCATGAGTTCAAGCATACTCATCAGATTAAGTGTAAATGGGAATGAACATCATGTAGCTTGTCATTTGGTACAATTCTTATCTGGGAAAGTTGCTTCTGTATTTGTTTAATTAACCGATTTGAATCGAGAGATCGATGATAATTTTGCAAATTTGTGATCATTTTTTCTTGCTCATGGAACTTCTGAGCAACTATCAGATTCATGAAACTGTAAACTTTTGACACAAGAAACACCAGTTTAGGGAAATTCTGATATTTGACGAGTCTGTCTACTTTCTTCCTGGTATGTTCCTAAAAACTTATAAGTCAAGGCTCTGACCATTTCACTATTGACATATGATTTCAAGAACACTCACCAGATCAGGTGCAAATGGGAATGACAAATTTGTAATATTTAGGGTGGAATAAATCATAATATTGTATCCGGATTCTTGGTTAAAATCTGTATATAGGATATGATTCGAAATATCTGTAGTCTAGTATAGTACACATCTATGTAGTTTTTGACCATCAATATTTCACAAACCATTTTCTAATCCAGCTTTGTTGATTTGTTCAGTGTTCTGTTATATGTGGGCTTATTCCACAAACCTGAATCAATGATAAGTTCTGCAAATCAGACTTTTCCGAAAATTCTTTTTGTTTACAGACCTTTCTAAGTTGCTCTTTGCTTGTAGACTTTTGAATCAAGAAACACCAGAATAAGGATATTCTGAATTTCTGAGACTTGACCAATTTGTCTACACCAGATCTTCCTTCATATGTACCTGAAGGCTTACATATCAAGGCTTTGACCATTTCAGTGGATTGACTTTCCAGATGGCCTGAAGTAACATAAAACTCAATCAAATATAAGGTAAATTCTCATGTCACATGTGAACCTGCAGATGCATCCACCTTCATCTCTATACTACTTGTAGATAAGTTAAATAAATTATCTCAACACTAAACCAATCTATGTTCTCCAGATTCTTAACAATAGTCTTTGTCAAAAGAAAACGATTCTTAATAATATTGTAAAAAGTTTGATTTGTAGCTTCCAATGAATCACCATTACTTGTCCAAATTGTCTACGTTAAGTTGAGAACTTCATCATATATAAGTAGCTCAAAGTTCATTTGATCCTCCTACCCAAAAGTACAACACAAAAATAGCTGAGCAAAGAGATTTAGAGAGAAAATGTATGTGACAAGGCCTCTTTCGATGTACCAGAAGAACCCTTCCATGCTCTCTTTGTCACCTCCAGAGGGTCCGAATTCCGGTATTTTGGTTATACAAGATGAAGAATCAGAGCCTACAATTTGCTTTGGATTGTTTAAAGGTCATGAGCTCAAAGACCTCCCTTTCCCTCAGAACAAGAATCTGAAGCTGCGGTATTCCACAAGCACAGGAGAGAGCACACACGTTTCATATTTCTACACAGCCTTCATTCCAGTCGTTAACCAGCCTCTGGCATCCAATTGCTATTATGCAATTTCATCGCGCGGAAATCATATGGGGTATGAAAGTTATCTCAAACTGTACTTGGTTTTATGGTTTATAAACAGATAATGCTATAGAGATCACATTTTGCAGCATGTGTAAATTATCAACTCGTCACTAATGCAGTCTTAAAATGTGATCCTCTTAGCGTTACTCTTATAGTTCACCAATTTTTTTAATGAACTGACATTTTTATTTTTTGCATTGTCTTTCTAGACAAGCATACACCAGTTCGACAGAGGAGGATTTGGGAACCTGCTGCTTCTGCACCTATGTCCGAGATTTACCACCACAACCCTTAAATCCTAGTAACATACGACAGCAATTTCAGATCCAACGCAAGGGGAGATTTAACCAATGTGGTGGTTTTGTTGCCAAAGCCATAGCTTCGGATGAGTTTCCTCCAAAGTTTCTTGGAAGAAAAGGGTGGGAGATATATACCTCAACTCCACGTGACTTCCATTTAGATGAAGCACCAGGTCTAGACTCTGCACTACGTGCCCGCCTACCGGATTTCAACTTTGAAGTATCGAATACAAGCTCAAAGCCTGTAGTTGTGGGGAAGTGGTACTGTCCCTTCATGTTTGTTAAGGAAGGATCACTAACACTGAAAGATCAAATGAGCTGCACAAGGTATTATGAGATGACACTCGAGCAAAGATGGGAGCAAATATTTGCATGTGACAGTGATGCAAGTGAGGAAAATAATGCTGTGGTTGTCGATGTTTCTGTTGAAAATGAATTTGTTACCATTGCTGGAAATAATGTGGAAGCAGTGAATGAGGAGAAGGATGTGGCTAATGGGGTAATGTGGTATAGGGTTTTTAACAAAGTTGGAGGAGAGAGCACTGTAGGGGTGAGCTTAGCGGTTTTAGAGAGGGTGAAGTGGGAGCAACAAAGGTTTGGATGGAATGGAGGGAATGACAGGAAAGTGAGTGTGAAGAAAGTAGAGGAGTTTGGGGGTATGGGAAGGTGGAAGAAATTTGATTGCTATGTGTTGGGGGAGAGGTTTGTGTTGAAAAGAATGGATGGAAGATTGGTACTAAGTTATGGTTTCAGACACACTAATCACATTAGGAGCAAATGGGTGTGAAACAAAATCCATTTTGTACTGTAACTGAAATTCAGCAATGCTTATGTAAATATATAGCATATACATATACTGTAGTTCAAATTCATGTATTGAAGTATTTCCCTTGTCAGAAAGTGTTAACATTCATTTTTTTTTTTTCTCAAAAGAATGAGTTTAAACTTGAAAACTTTTCCACCATAGAGAGATTGAACAGTATGAACCTTCCTTGCATTTGCTACAAACTCTGACTAGCTTCTTTCTTAAAGTATCGGTAGAATTTGATTTGATAATTTGATTGTTACAGTCTAAATTAAGGACTTTAAATTGTTTTAGTTTTATACTTGGCCCTTGGTAACCACAAACCGAAAGTCAGACGGATGACTTGTTGATCAGTAGAGGATTATGGCATGATGAACAAATAATAGCTGTCAGCTTAGAGAATTAATACAATTTTACAGGACAATGCACGAAAACTATGAACCTCAGTGTTTGATTGAGTTCATGAATGAATTCTACACAAAGAGATACTACTATATGTAATCAAGAAAATCATCCAGCCAATTTATACTAGCCTTCCAGCACGCGGCCATGTATTAACTGTTGTTTTAGATACAACTTTGAGAATTTATTTTCCGGTCTGATATCATAACAACACTCACAAACTCATATTAAAATAGACAATAATTCACATGAACGTGTATAAGAACCTTCAAAGTATAGATTACAGATTACAAAACAATCAAAAGAAAAGGAAAATCTAGTAGCATTAAGCAAATGCAACCCATTGAGCATTAAGCATTTACATTTAAAATCTCAGTTACAAAATTTCTCCATGTATTTGCAACCTTGTTTGCATTCCAAAACTTAGAGCAATCAAACACAACCATAGTCAACCAATCTCTTCCTCAAGTTCATCATCTGAAGCTAAATTTTCAAGCTCTTTGGTCACCCACTAAACAAAAGCTGCCAAAGGTTTACTTATAGAGTATCATAAGTACCTTATGGGATTATCAGTATTAAAGTACTACCACCTAAGTGAAAAACCTTTACCTGGTTGCTTACTCAAGGCAAATTGTTGACTAATGAGCGAAGGGTTAGGTTATTAGGCACATATTCCTACCCTCATTTCTAATTTCAGCGGGCAGCTATTCCACCACATAAAATCAATTGGGAAGAAGAGCTTATAATGATCTCAATAAATTCCGGAGCCATTAAGTTAGAAAGCTAGATTAACAACATCTGTGTTAATCGAGCTGCTAGCAATTTAATGTCACCATAATTGAAAAAAGGGATCATGTGTGCCTATTCCAGTCTTGTTTGGATTTGTTCCTGCTTTTTCTTTCTACCCTTGTGTCAATTTAACATCAAAATTCAGAGAATAGGCTATAATGAAAAACTAAGGTATATCTAGTTGAAAGTAAAAAAATTAAAAAAATAAGGGTTTCAATGCTTACTCTTTCCGCAAGAGTCTTGCTTGGGTTTAGCCATTACTTTTCTTGTTGCAATTCTGAAAGTTAAAAATTAAGATTTGTATAGTAGTTAGTAACAGATGATTGAACATTTGAGATTGTTTTAATAGGATTTTGTTATGAAACAAAAGGTCCATTTAGTGAGTCACCTTGATGATAGAAGGAATTGAACAGATACGAACATCAGAGGCAAATAAAGAGGAAAAGAGGAGAATTGTAATCTAAATCTAAATGATGTAATGACTTCAAACTACCATATGAAGTAAAAGTATTAGGTAGAATATATTTAAGAACACACCTGCATGCATCGGCATGCTTCGAAGTTCTACCGTATGTTTTAAAGGAATGGAGAACCTTTATTTTCTATTCCAATAAGTTGTTTGCAGTCTTCTGTAGCATAAAAAATGCGATAATTCAAGTTCAATAATTATTATCCAGAAGCATATTTTACAATTGTGATTTCATACTGTGAATTGTAGCATAACAACTTGATAACGAAAACTAAAATGGCTTATCACCTTCAAAATTAAGCCAACCGTAGCTGCCGTGCATTCTCTGCATCAGTTATTCCATTATCACTATCTTTTGAGCTTATAATGGTCACATGATCCTCAAGCTTCTGCACACACACACACACACAAAAAAAAAGACAAAATTGGGAATAACAATCTAGTTTCCTGAGTTTGTAGATACCGAACCTCAATCTCAATTAATTGATTTGGTCAAAACACATATCCTCTATAATTAATAATACCATTCAACAAAATAGATCATCATACAGCTCTTAAGTTAATCTCAATCACAATAACCTCATAAAACCTAGAAGCCCACAAAATCAAATATGTGAAGTACCTGTTCAAAAATAAGACAAATATCCATCCTCTCATAGACAAAGAGACACATGCAGCCAGCAAAATTTAAAGATACAAAATTATATGGTAACACCTGAATTTCACACTAAAATTTGCTTCAGTAGTTGCACAATTTTTGGATATTCCTACGGCTATTCTTTCTAACCAAAGTGAAAATGAGACTTACATACAAGTATGATATCAGCTATTTCGAAGGCGGCTTTGGGCAGGATGACGGCCTTAAAGCTGATGCTTGGGCCTTCGGTTCCGACCTGATCGGTCGTCCCGACGACGCTTCATGGTGGGAAAATAGCCGGAACCATCTGTCGATTAGAAAATTCTAAAAAAAATAAAAAAACAATAGAGAAGAAGATAACAACCAAGGATAAAAGAAGAGTGAATTCAGTGTGGATGGGCTGGACGTTAAAAAAACACAACATGAGGGGCAAGATGGGGAGGGAACAGTAGTCCCTCTATCCGCTTAATATATAGAGATTCAGTAGCCTCCCATTTCTATCCACTATCTTCTTCCACAATCTTTTGGAGAAAAAAAAACAACAGACTAAACAGTCATGTATGTAACTAGGCCTCTGTCTATGTGTAGAAGGTTTCCTGATTCACTATCACTACCAACACCGGAAGGTCCAAATTCAGGTTATCTTGTACTCCACGATCAAGAATCAGATGAGACTATGTGTTTTGGATGCTGCAAAGATCCTGAGGTGAAAGCCTTGCCTTTCCCTCAGAACAAGGATATCATAATTTCACATTCCAAAGATATTCATATTTATGTTGCCTTCATTCCAGTTCTTGATAAGCCTTTGTCTGCCAGTACATACTATGTGATACCCCGGCATGGGAAACACAAAGGGTATAAATATAATGCTTTTCATATTGATGTCCATATATGAACATAATATTCTTTTATAATAATGGTCACAAATTTATCTGCAGGAAAGTGTACACAAATTCAAAGGAAGAGGACATGACAGATTGCTGTTGTGGCAAAACTGTTCAAGATGTAAAACCAAAGCCATTGGATCCATCAGACATGTATCAACAAATTGAGATAATTCCAATGAAGCACCGCGGTTACTTTACTGCCAAAAGCTGTTGCTTCAGACGGCGTTCCTCCTTATTTTTTGAGGAGAAAAGGTTGGCCGGCCACTATGAGCACATCCCATCATTACCAACTAGGTGAAGCTCTAGGACTCGACGCTTCTAAGCGATCAGCCCTCCCTGGATTCGACTTTCCATTGTCCAAAGATTGTTCTGAGGCTATGGTAGTTGGCAAGTGGTACTGTCCTTTCTTGTTTATCAAGGAAGGGGGAATGAAGTTGAAGCACCAAATGAAGCAATGCATGTTCTATGAAATGAGACTGGAGCAAAGATGGGAGAGAATTTTAGACAAGTACAATGAGGGAACAAGCAGCAATCCTAATGCTGTGTTTGTGGATACATTTGTGCAAAGAGAGGCGGTTTTTATTGCTGGAAGTGAAGCACTTTCAGATAATCTTGACAGATTTAATGTCGCCGATGATGGTTTCATGTGGTTTAAGAGTTCTGATGGGGCGGGAGGAGAAAGGAGAGTAGGGTTGAGCATGAAAATTGTGGAGAGAATGAAATGGGAGCAAGAAAGAGTTGGATGGGTTGATGGGGAGAAAAGAAAAGTGAGAGTGGAGAGAAGTGAAAAGTTTGGAGGAATTGGTGGTTGGAATAGATTTGCTTGTTATGTGTTGGTGGAGAGGTTTGTGTTGAAGAGAATGGATGGAAGCTTAGCACTATTGACATATGATTTCAAGCACACTCACCAGATCAGTTGCAAATGGGAATGACAAACTTTTAATATTTAGTGTGGGAAAAATCTGTATATATGACATGGTTTGAAATATATAACCGTAGTCTACTATAGTACATCTATGTAGTTTGTGACCACCAATCTTTCACAAATCATTTTTTTATTCAGCTTTGTTGATTTTGTTGAGTTTTTTGTTATATGTGGGGGTTATTCCAAACACTTGAATCAATGATAAGGTTTGCAGATCTGACTTTTCTGAAAATTCTTGTTGTTTACAGACCTTTCTAAGTTGCTCTCTGATTCATGAAGGTGTTAACTTTTGAATCAAGAAACACCAGAATAAGGATATTCTGAATTTCTGAGACTTCACCAATTTGTTTACATCCTCCTTCATATTGAGAAGGCTTACATATCAAGGCTTTGACTGAAGTAACATAAAAGTGGACTGATTCTTAGTTGAATTGGTTAATCATTAATCAACCTATTGGTGATCCCAAAGAAACATGATAAAATTAAAACTCAATCAAAACTGAGTCAAATTCTTCTCAATTTCTTCTTAGCTTATAGAGCATGTAATATGTCACCTTCATCCCTATACTACTTGTAGATAAGTTATATAAAATATCTCAACTCGAAAGCAATCTATGCTCTCCAGATTCTTAACATTAGTCTTTGTCAAAAGAAGACTATTCATAGTAATAATAGTGAAAAGTTTGATTTGTATCATGACTAGCATCCAATGAATCCCCATTACTTGTCCAAATTGACTACATTAAGTTGAGAACTTCTGTCATATATAAGTGGCTCAAAGTTCATATGATCCTCGTACCCAAAACTCCAACACAAAAATAGCTGAGCAAAGAGATTTAGAGAGAAAATGTATGTGACAAGGCCTCTCTCTGTGTTCCAGAAGAACCCTTCCATGCTCTCTTTGCCACCTCCGGAAGGTCCAAATTCCGGTATTTTGGTTATTCAAGATGAAGAATCAGAGCCTACAATTTGCTGTGGATTGTTTAAAGGCCATGAGCTCAAGGACCTTCCTTTCCCTCAGAATAAGAATCTGAAGCTACGTTATTCATCAGGCGCAGGAGAGAACACATCCGTTTAATATTTCTACACTGCCCTCATTCCAGTCCTTAACCAGCCTCTGGCATCCAATTGCTATTATGCAATTTCATCTCGCGGGGATAATATGGGGTAAGGATGATCAAACTGACTTATTTTTTTGGTTTTTAAACAGATGAGGCTCAAGATATAGCATGTTTCTGTGTGTAAATTATCAATTGGTCACTAATACGGTTTTAAATGCGGTCTTCCTAGCGTTACTCTTATAGTTAACCATTAATTTTTCTAATGAGCTGACTTTTTATTCTTGAATTGTTCTTCCTAGACAAGCATACACCAGTTCGCCAGAGGAGGAGGACATGGGAACCTGCTGCTTCCACACTTATGTTCGAGCAGATCGAGATGTAGCACCACAACCCTTAAATCATAATAACATACGACAGCAATTTCAGGTCCAACGCAAAGGGAGATTTAACCAAATTGGTGGTTTTGTTGCCAAAGCCATAGCTTCGGATGAGTTTCCTCCAAAATTTCTTGCAAGAATAGGGTGGGACATATATACCTCAACTCCACGTGACTTCCATTTAGATGAAGCACCAGGTCTAGACTCTGCACTACGTGCCCGCCTACCCGATTTCAACTTTGAAGTATCGAGTGCAGGCTCAAAGCCTGTGGTTGTGGGGAAGTGGTATTGTCCCTTCATGTTTGTTAAGGAAGGATCACTAACACTGAAAGATCAAATGAGCTGCACAAGGTATTATGAGATGACACTCGAGCAAAGATGGGAGCAAATATTTGCATGTGACAGTGATGCAAGTGAGGAAAATAATGCTGTGGTTGTCGATGTTTCTGTTGAAAATGAATTTGTTACCATTGCTGGAAATAATGTGGAAGCAGTGAATGAGGAGAAGGATGTGGCTAATGGGGTAATGTGGTATAGGGTTTTTAACAAAGTTGGAGGAGAGAGCACTGTAGGGGTGAGCTTAGCGGTTTTAGAGAGGGTGAAGTGGGAGCAACAAAGGTTTGGATGGAATGGAGGGAATGAGAGGAAAGTGAGAGTGAAGATAGTAGAGGAGTTTGGGGGTATGGGAAGGTGGAAGAAATTTGGTTGCTATGTGTTGGGGGAGAGGTTTGTATTGAAAAGAATGGATGGAAGCTTGGTACTAACTTTGGGTTTCAGACACACTAATCACATTAGGAGCAAATGGGAGTGAGATATTATATATATATTCTTTTGTTTGCACAATTAATTATGTATTAATCCATGCTTGGAGGATAGCTTAGTTGTAGTCCATGTATTGAAGTATATTCTTTCATATTATGAACATTGTCTTTTCAAGGGTGTGTTTAGTTTGATTGAAATTGTAAGGGTTTTAAATCAATTGAAGCTTTCCAATGTAAAGAACTAAACTGTCCTCGTTATTATGCTTCCAATTGTTGAGTTCTTGGCTTTGATGAATAGCATACATAAACAGACATTAAAATTGAATAATATTCCAGCATAGAGCTATTGATTGGAGAAAGGTGATTTACATGTGTACCTTTGCAAATCCATGAAAGTTGATTTGCTGATGTGATGAATAGACTGCAACAAGGATTAAGGCACTTACAGAGAAGATGTATGTGACAAGGGCACATATGCCTCTTTCTATCACTCTATGTACCAGTAAGTACCTTCCATGCTCTCTTTGGCACCTCCAGAGGTTCCAAATTCAGGTATTTTGGTCATACAAGAAGAAGAAGAAGCCGAGACTACAGTTTGCTTTGGATTGTTCAAGAACCACGAACTCAACACCTGCCTTGCCCTCAGAACAAGAATCTCAAGCTTATTTATAATGTATACCACAACACAGAACCTGGCTGATCTCAGCTTGTTTCTATGATGGCTAGGGTTTTCCATGGGCTGTGGGCTTTTGTTTTGGGCTTTACTTGGGCACTCGAATCCGGGAGCCTAGTAGTTACTGTAGTTTTGAAGTCTCTTTTAATAATGTAGACGGTCTTATAGTTTTACGGTTTTGGAGGCGTTTGTTACACCGGATATAAGACACGGACTTCATTAAAATATTCCAATCTGGCTACATGGCATGTTTGGAGGCCCAGACATCATGGTTGGGTCGGAAAATTTAATTCCTGTACAACATGGATTACAAATCCAGTTAAGAAGGTGTTATAAAAATAATAGAAAATGACATCTCACTACCCTAAACAGTTGCATAAAACAGAAAAACCACATTTCAACAGATTTAAACAAATAAGGACATAAGTCCATGCCCAAAGTCAATGATACCAGATGTTGACTGCAATTTTCATCGTGAAATGACCAAAATATCCAGTTTATAAACAAAATTACATGATTTACCATCATTAATTCTCTCTTAAAACCCTCTCTCTCTCTC